>NC_060272.1:132068132-132133398 GCF_021613505.1 Equus quagga
GTCAGGAGGGGACTCGCCACCTTAAGGTGGCTGCTTTGATTGCAGCGCCCTCGCGCCGGCACGTAGTCCGGGCTTGTTGGCGCTCCCCCCGCTGCTGTTGCATAATGTCTCCTGATTTCAGGAAAATTGATGTTTGGGGGAGGCTGAGCCATCTCGAGCGGGAAGGGCAACGCTCTTTTCTTTCTCGTCCCTTCTGCGGGGCTGGCGGCGGGCGGAGGAGGGGGCTGACGAATGGGGAATCGTCTCGATTTTCTTGGGGAGAAAGAGCGTTGATAGTGTGGACGGTGACGGCATTCGGAGAATGCCTGCGCCGCGTTTGTTTGTGTCCGGGGCTGTGTGTGCACAGACGTTTTCCACCCTGTTTGTCGTCAGCGTGTTTTACTCGCGCTGGGGAAGGTTGTGGGATTCGTCCTTGCATACATTGCATAATCTGCCCACGGTGAAATACTGGCAAGGACTCCGGGCTGATGTGGGAATGTGCGCGTACGTGTGCAATGATTTGGTCATTTTAGCGCAGCGTTGGATATTAGAGCGTTATTTACAACGATGCCACGACCCAGATAAGAAGATATATTTTTAAACACTCCTACAAGACATGAAAGGAAGAATTCCTCGGGTTGAATTCTGATTTTGGGGTACTCCCGGGGCTCGCCTCGGAGGTGTTCTGAGCTCTTATTTTTAAATCTAGGACGAACCATTGTGACGTTTACCTCCCCACCTTCGTAATTTTAATGCATTCCATTCGATCGGCCCCTTTTCTCACCTTATTGTCATCTCTTTTTCAGACACGACAAGACAGATCACATAATAGTTTCCTGGAAATGTTGCATTATGTAACTGCCGAATTTGCTGGCAGTGAGCTTAGGAAGAGGCAGCTAATTACGTGATTTTATAATCTTGCTACAAAGAAAGTAGGACAGATTCAGCCTTTAAAATGTCACTGTAACAGTTTTTTTTTTAAAGGATATTTTAAACAGGAAAGTAGAAAACCGGGTAAGCATTGAGTTTGCTCATGCTGCCGAATGTGTGTCTTTTGCCCTAAATGAAGTGTGCGTTCTTCTAAATTTAGCCCTAACTATCACATTTTAACAATTGTGGCCTCGCAGCGCTATTTCTGGTGTTTTCTCCAGGGCTGTGTGCAAATACAAGTTCAAGGCCATTTGCTGTAGTTTTAACTCCACGCCTTCGGAGACCTTTGATAAGATTGTATTTTTAGGAAGGCATTTCGCAGAGCCCGATGATTTGCTGGATGCTGACTGCCATTTATCTTTTTAAAGGACACTTTAGGAAAGTGCTGTTCTCTGAAAACAGCAGGGGGATGGCCAAGCGTCATCTCCTGGTCTTGGCTTTTGTAAATAACAACAGCGAATGAGGTCACAAGTATTTATTTCACATCGTGTTTTTTTCCTCTAGACCAGATATGATTTATGGGAAACAGATATAGGTTAGTAGATTGTTTTTGTCCGGATACTCTAGTTTTATTGAAGTGAGGCTATATGAATATGTAATGTACCCAGATTTTAAATTTTTTCCTGGACTCTTGTGTAATTATGTGTGGATATATGTGTATATGATGGTGTGTATATGCACAGATTTTTTTTCTGCTAACATAACATTTAAACAAGGCACGGGCTTGTGGGGTTTTTTGGGGGGGGTGAGTGGGCGTATTATAGAGATTCACCTCTGGAACAAATTATGTTACCCCAAATAATTGCAGCCGCTTTCCAAGAGGCTAACATTGCTCCAGGGCTCCCGGTGTCAGACCCCGACCTACTTTGGAGCTGGGGCTGGGAGCCCCGGGCCCGCAGGGAGCCGCGTTGCGCCACCTTCGGACCGCGACCTCCAGTGGCGCGCCGACGCCGCCGGGCGCGCCCCTCCCTCCTGCGGGCCGTGGGGTCTGGGGGTGGCGAGCGGGGGCCTCGGGTCGGCACCCGGGAGCGCCCTGGGCGGCGCTCGGACAAGGGCTGCGCGGCGGCCTGCGCACCGCCTCGCCCCCTCCCCACATTCCTTTGTTCTGGCGCTGGGGGTCCTGGCGCCGCCGAGGCCCCGCTGCGCCGCCCACCCGGCGGGGGGCGGGTCCCGGGGAGGCGAGGGGCGCGGAGGGCCGGCCCGGGGCCGGGGCGTCTGGGTGCGCTCTGGGTTCCCCCGACGAGGGAGGGGAGGGGAGGGGAGGGGAGCCGGAGGGCGGGAGCGGGGCAGGGGAGGAGCGGAGGGGAGCGGGGGAGGAGGGGACGCGCGCAGGGGAGGAGGGAAGGGACCCAGGGCGAGGCCGCGCGGAGAGGGCAGCGGGCGCCCTGAGCGTTCGCGTCGCGGCGGCCACCCTTGGCGGGCAGCCCTGGGGCCCGCCGTCTGCCACCCGCCTCCCCCGCGGCGAGCTGCTGAGCGCCGCGGACACCTTTGTTCCTGGAGGCTGCCGTGTATTTCGGGGGCAAGCGCTTCTTGATTCGCGAAGTGAAAAAGACCTAAGAACATCCCCAAATGTCAACAGACCACAGAAATTGGGGGCGGGGGCGCTCCAGCATTTATGGTGATGGAAAGAGGGGCCCCAGCTTGACTGTGGCTACTCGAGTCGACGTCTTTTTTCCTCCTTTAAACCTTTAGTTATGCGGTCACAGGCTAGAGCAGAGGGAACGCGAACCTCCTGAGTTCAAAATAAAACAAAAATCAAAAGGCACACGTAGCCGCCGCTGTCCCGGCCACTCTGGTAACGCAATCCTGGCGCAAGACTTCCGCGATCGTGCCCCTGCAGTAGTCCGCAGGGAGTTCAGGGCGGCATCTCAGATGTTCTCTGAAAGCCCATCAGCGCAATGCGCTTTGTTGGAAAGTCGGTTTCTCTGGGGTCGTATCCTGCACCCCTGTCCCCCCTCAGTCTGTTTCTTGAGTGTCAGGCTCTGTCAGTAGTTAGAGAACAACTTGGGTGAAGCGCGGAGGTCGCGGGCTCTGGGCTCAGCTGAGCTGCGTCCAGGCCCCAGCCTGTGAGCTCAGCGCTGCCCTGATTGACATCCGCCTCCAGGGTAAACTGAGGGAATCAGACCTGTCCCGCTGGGCGGTTGTGACGAGCTCAGTAAAGGCTTCTTGTGTCATTGACCAGGAACCAGGTTTGTTTGTTTTTTCCGTAAAGGGAGTCATCTTCATTTTTCTCTACCTAAATCTTTATGCAGTAATAGTAAAGGTTGGTGTTTGAATTAAGCATACAATTAAAGAGCCTTCTTGAAATCTTTTTTGTTCTAATAATGATTAAATATTTTTTTTTGAAAGTGTTTGCCATTATGTTCAATGGTAATTTGAGATTGGAAGGAATTCTTGACAGGATTGCAAAATCTCAGACTTCTTGAGTCATTGAGTTAATGTTTTGGAAAACTGTGTGAAGGAACATACAGGGGAGTTGATGGTGGCAGGAATGGTGTGAAAAGTGCCCAGCAGCTCTGCTTGCCCAGTTCCCTGGACCTCTCTGTGCCGGTGTTCCTGCCTGGATACTCTCTGCATTTAAACTTCTGTGATCTGAGATCGCCAGGCTGGTTAGACCCCGCAGATGTGCCCTCTGGGTGGGCGTGTGGGCTGCAGCCTATGCGCCGGAAAACTAAGGATGGCTCCTGGGAAACTGCTGATGTCTGGCCCCTTTAAGCCCCTTTGACTAATACAGAAAATGTCTTTGGGTTACGCTTGCACTGCTTCCCTAAGAATCTCCAGAGGCTAGAAAGGCCTAGAACTGCCATCATCCTCGTTGCTGGGTACTGCTCATTCTTCAGATAGGAGGTGAAGAGCTAATATTCACTAAAAGCTCGCCCTGCATGTGCCAGGCACTGTGTGGAGTGTGGTGCTGTCATCTCTATTTGATAGATAAGGGAGTGGAGGCGAGAGAAACTGATTAGCAGCCCAGGCCAGGAGCCTGAAAAGGGGCGGAGCCTTGCTGGGACCCCCCCCCCCCATCCCCCTCCCCTGCATGAGTGCAGGCTCGCTGTAGTTCTTGAAACAATTTCCTTTTCTGTGTTAAAGGCTTATCTTTGCAAAGTGCAATTATAACATCACTATGATGCAACAGCCTGAAAATTAAAACCCTCTGTGAGAGCCCTGTCCCAGGTTGAGCAACGGGGCCTGACTCACCCGCTGCGGGGATATTTCTAGTGACCTTGCCTTGGTCCATCCAGTCAGTTTGGAGAGGTAGATGTGAGTGCAGCGGGGAGTGGAAAAGGCACAGTCATAGTGCCCGGCTTTATTTTTACCCCAGCTCAACTCACACATACTTCATTATTTCCATTGTAATCCAGATGGCGTTGGTGCCGTGAAAAGTTGTTTATTTTTAATACGGATTGAGGAATGAGGGCCCACTTGGGATTCAATTCAAAATATGACAGAAACAATGTAGTTGAAGTTTCCTTTAATATTCATTTCTTGTTTTTGTAAGGTATGCGTCTATTTCACAGGGTTAACACATTGTTTGATATCCTGTTATTTTTCTAAATTATATTTGAGTTGATTTTTATCCAGATGGGACTCATAGGAGAATGTCGAAAGACGCTGACCTTTGATCACAGACATTACATAAGAGTTTTTCAGTTTCAAAATGAATTTATATTACTACCACCCCCAATTATCTCTCAAATTTCTTTGCAAATAACTTTCCTCTAGTTGAAAAAAAAATACTGTTTTTCATCTGGCTTTAATTAGAGAGCACAGGCTTGTTTTTATGATAAAATTTAGTAGGGATTTACTAGATACAGTTTGTAATAATCTGTGCTTTGAAGACTCAGTTTCATTGGAATCAGAATGATGTTTATAAGCCTTTTAGTTATCAGAACATGGTGTCTTTATTAATTAACTTTCCGGTGATCTTAAACTGCTATTAAGTTGTCTTCAAATAAACACTAAAACTAAACATTGGAAAAAATCTGTCTTATTCATAAGGCACATAGTAAAGTAAAGGACATTTATAATCATCTGTGCCCTGGGAAAGAAAGTGAAATTAGAATGCTGCTTCAGTGTCAGTAGGAGCACTGAAGGACTCTTACTACCACACCCTTGCCCCACCCAGCCCCTGTACACACCACTTTTGCCATCATTGCTCCGTGTTGTGTGTGTTCTGGGATTACTTACCCATGGCAGCATTTCCTATAACTGGGTTACTGGGTGCTTGTTAGTGTCCCTTAACATTTCAGATGTGTTGCTAGACTGACAAATTCTCTTTTTGCAAGTTTCAAGAAAACTAATGGTCCCCATTTTGAAGTGACTGGAGATTTTTAAAAACGCGTTTCCCCCTCAATTCCTGTCACCCGTTGGTGGGGGCGGTTTTGTCTTTACGTAGTTCTCCAGCTGCACGATTGTGTGCACGCGTTAGCATCTGTGTGCTTACTCCGTGCAGTCTTCAGAATATTTTTGTTGTGCACTGAACTGCAAGCGCTGGCCTCTTTTATGAAAGAAGGTCACCTTATACTATTTCATATTTCAGTTCCTTAAATTATATCAATATGATAATAGAATGCAACATTGTCGTCATATTTATTGTTTAAATCTAATTTTCAAGTTGTGTTTTGTTGAGGGTGAGAGAGCAACAAACTTGAAATATTTTCATTTGTCATAAACTCTGTCTGGTTTTGACACTTTTACAGCTGCACCTAAATAGAAAAAATAGGTCAGTTTGTTGCTATGATAGGATAGATTTTGGCAAAGTGTGAGAGGCCGTTTATGTGTGTGTTCATGTCTCCATCAAGTACACGTTTCTCTCTGGCTTTAAAGTCTGTGTTCCTAGAGACAGAATTATATTATTAATGGGAGGCCTTAATTGGCACTCAGAATGGTTAACATAGTTTTCTTAATTTAAAAAGGCTTCTATTTTTCAGCCTGATTGGAAAATCCTCTTACGACTTCAGTGTTTCCTGAGTTTCTTCATCCCCACTCGATTGCACATGTATTTTCCTATTTTGTCTCTGCTTTTAAATACTGGATTTTATTTTTATCCATGAATAGAAGAAAAGCATTTTATTGAAACAGTCACGTCACGTCATGGATTTTACCCACAGGAAGAAAATAAGGTTAACGTTTTGCTGGTAGAAATGGAGCGACACAGCAATAGTTTAAAGAGCTGTGAATTGAGTAACTTTTTTTCTTAACTTAAATGGCATTTCTCTCAAAAACAAGCAAATGCTTGCTTAGTGGAGGGAGAGGGTTTGCAGTTTAACATAAAAGAATTTTTTTCTGTAATGGTATCTATACTACACCTCTGAGGGAGTGAGTAGCATATTCAGAAAATAGAGGGAAAATGAGAGAGTTCTATAAAAATGTTTCCAAATCACTGAGCACAGAAGATAGTGTTTCATCTTGTATTGACAGAATTTTAAAATTAAAATAGATAATAGAAACAATTTGCAATAAGGCGTCCCCTTTAAAGAGAGAATTAATAACAAAATATCTCATAGTAGATTCTAATGTCTAAACTATTAGTAAGATTTTAGATGCTTGAAACAGAATGCTTTTTCCTTCCTTGTTTTGTAAAGAGTTTGAATTGTCAACCATTCTCTATGAGATGCGGTGGGGGCCCAGGAAGACACAGTCTGTCATTGTAAACACAAGTAATGAGGTTACTCCTCGAGTGGAAATTTGGTCTAGAATTTATGTTGTAAAGTTTTATTCTTTTAGAGAATCTTCTAAACCAGATTTTAACCTTAATTAAAAACAATATTTAGGTCATCTGACTTAAATAGACTTTAAAGTTCTGGGCTTATGAGACGTGGCTCCTGCCTGTGGAAATAGTGTAATGTACCATGAAAAAGCAATAATTAGAGGCCGCACGTCCGCATTAGGTATGGGAAAATATGTCAATTGGAATGTGATGACTCCTGCTCTTAAATTTCTCTCTCTATTTGTGTTTTTTAAGCAGCCATATTACCTAATGGGTGTAATGAAGCTGGTCATGCTGAACACGCCAGCATCGTAGACTTGGCATGCAGTGTCAATTACTCACCAAAAATGAAACAAGCGGTGACTGACGTAGCGTTAGTCGTGATCTGAAAACACGAGGCAGAGGTGAGGTGACTGTTAAATTAATCATAAGCGAAAACATTGGCATTTGAATAAGCTCATTAGCTGAGCATAAATGCTGATGTTTTTAGAAGGCGCTGTAAACCGTCTTTGCCCTTCACTTTAATTAAGTTCACTGGTGAGGAGCATAAATAGATTCTAGGGCCCGTCTCTGCCTTCAGCTGCTGTGTGATCTTGGGAAAGTCACTCAATCTTTCTGTGTTTTAGTTGCTCACCCCCAAAGTTGAAAATGGATACATTTTTGGTTTTGTAAAAAAAAAAAAAGTCACAGGTGACAATGTCTGTAGCTATAATTTTTCTTTTCTTCTATTTATTTTTGCCTAAATAGGGCCAGGAGATTAAAATTCTAGCAGAGATATGAAAATTAGAATGTTTTCTCAATTCATTAAATACTCTCAGGATATAAAACAATTCTGAGGAAGCTGGAGAAAAGTTCCAGGTGGTACCTTTGTTGTCTGTTCTGACAGCATCTAATAGTGCTTTCCTGCGCCCAAAGTAACTGAGCAAATGGGTGTATATTACTCAGAAATGAGAATAAATCCCACAGAAGAAGAAAGTATGTGAATGAGATGCGCTGCACAGAGACAGAGAATGACCCTCAGCGAGCAGAGGAGAGGTACTGTTAGAGGAACCAGATTTGGCTCAGAGTTGGGCT
The DNA here is from genome assembly GCF_021613505.1 of Equus quagga. Classification (NCBI taxonomy): domain Eukaryota; kingdom Metazoa; phylum Chordata; class Mammalia; order Perissodactyla; family Equidae; genus Equus; species Equus quagga. The sequence goes on from NC_060272.1 coordinate 132,075,823, forward strand.
GGAGTCTTAGCTTTGTCGCTTAACCAGCTGTGTGACACTGGGCAAGTCACTTAACTTCTCTGAGCCTTAGTTTTCTCGTCTGAAAATGGTTATTGTGCAGGTGATGAAATAATGGCAGGCTTGTAAGTGTTCAGTAAATGACACCTCTTATGACTGTTTTGGTTTTCATGACCATACCAAAGAAAGCCGTCTAGAGGCGAGGCGATATGTGCAGCTGGGCCCCCTGTTGGCGTCACTCCTCACACAGCCCTCGATTACCACTGTCTTCGCAAGTCCATCTCCTACCGGACACTAGGCTACGACCCTGGACTCTCGCGAGTTTGGGTTTTCCCTCCGTCTTTGTGTGCCCACTGTCTGGCTCAGTGTCCGGTACACAGTGGGTGCTCCATATGTGTTGAATCAATCAATTAATGAATAAGAGAAGCTCTCTGTTAATAAGTAAAATATCTTTTTTTTTTACAATTTACATAATATTAAATTACAAAGGAAGTTCTGGGAAAGTTTTCTGGTTACAACTGGCTTGTTTGAGGCAAATGAGTGACCACCAGCCAAGTTGAACACCCACCTCTTCAGCGCGTTGCTGGGACGCGAGTATCTCCCTCTGCGTCCTGCAGTGTCGCGGTCGAGTTGGGCACACAAACCAGGTGGACGAGACACAGTGTGCAGAGTCAGCACCTCTCTACAGCGTCTCACTGCTGACAAACTCTTTTCAACAGTAAGATGACAGAAAATATCCTAAGATTTAGGTGGTGACTTGCTGACGGAGTCCTGGAGACAGTCTGTGGGATGAGGGGTGAATCCCAGATGCCAGGACATGTAGGAAGATTCAGACAGGAAGAAGTTCAACCGAAAAGAAAGGAGATTTTCCACAGGTTTTGAATGTCCCCACAAAGTTGTAGAGATGACCAAGTGGACATGCAGTCGTTGGATCCCGGAAGAAAGGGGCCACAGAGATTTAGAGACCAGTGGGGTATTTTCATTGACTGAAAGTGGGATTGTCTTATCAACAGTGTGGCCAGGGCTGCCTGCCCCACTCACGCCAGGCTCACGGGGCGTGCAGCCTGTGGACCACAAGGTTGGGAAAGGTCCCGCCGCGCTCCGTGTAGAAGTGATGAAAATGGATACAAAATAATGAAATATGAAAAGTTTAGGGAGAGTAGCTAAGACAGATAGAATGGTGGGGCACTTCAAAGCATAGCCGTAAGAGCTCATGGGTGAGGCGACATGTCAAAGGAATGTAATTTTTTTTAAAGGAAGGGACAAATTTAAAAAAATGCATGGAAGTCAGGGCCGGCCCGGTGGCACAGCAGTTAAGGGTGCATGTTCTGCTTCAGTGGCCCAGGGTTCGCCGGTTCGGATCCCGGGTGCGGACATGGCACCGCTTGGCAAAAAGCCACGCTGTGGTAGGCATCCCACATATAAAGTAGAGGAAGATGAGCATGGATGTTAGCTCATGGCCAGTCTTCCTCAGCAAAAAGAGGAGGATTGATAGCAGTTAGCTCAGGGCTAGTCTTCCTCAAAAAAAAAAAGAAAAAAAAAAGCATGGAAGAGAAAGATTCTCCAGGGGAGAAAATACCCAGAGTAATAGTGTGTAAGGAGCTGTAAGATGTTTAAAACAGCAGTAGCACCTGCGGATGTAGTGGGGTGTGAAAGGCGCCTCGGAAGAGACGAGCGTAGTCGCCCGCCTGCAGCTGGAGTTCTTGTTCTTTGCTCCGGTGCCCATTTGGGCTTCAGGAAGGAGGACTCCACTGAATTAGGGAAAATCCCTAACAAGAGGGGAGAATCCATTCAAGATGTGGAGGAAACATGGGTTTTCATGTCAGAAGATGAACCTTAGTGAGAATGTTGGAGGCATTGTTGTTTTCCTAAGTGATAACTAGAAAGACTCCCCTCTGCGCCATCCCCGCCTGGTGTGGCCGACTCTTTTCCTTCGTTTCCCATTGAAGTTGTATTCTCAAAAACAAACAGAAACTGGGTATTAATAATCACAAGTTTAACCAAGTTGCAACTTAGCATTTCCATGTTGGCTCAGTTTGATGGGCAAAAAATGTGGCATTAAACCTTACTCTTTATGATCCTGAAATTATTACACCATTCTTTCTCGAAAAGACCCAAGAAACTAGCCGGCTTTTCCAGCTGATAAAATTGAACTTTGTTTCATTAGTCATTATTAAACTATGCATGAGAAAGAGTGACGTGAACCCAGAACACGAAGTCTCTTTAATGTGGCGGGATAGAGCGCCATGTGCAGAGTGCTGAGGGCACTGCTGTCTTCCCGCGTGCTCCTTTATGAAAGTGCGACCTCTTGGAAAGTTAGGCAGAGAAGCCGTGTCTAGAATCACAGATCCAAAACCACGGTGAAAAAATTGTTGTTGGAACCTAATATGGATTTATCATCTCATGTCAAGCCAGATTCAGATTTATAAATATTTCATCAGTGCAAAAGGAAGCCAGTTGATGGTTCTCTTTTTGAGTTCTAAATTTTGTTTGAAACTAATTAGTAAAACGGAAAGAAATTCTTTCCATAGTTACATTCTCTCGGTTTAAAATAACTTTGTTTCAAGAATGCGCTGTACTTTAAAAGAAAAAAGTCCCTTTGAATAGTAACTTTATTTTGGTCCAAAGCTACTATATAAATGAAATCTATTATGACAGAATTTTCAGCACCAAAGAAGGCACTTTGGATGATTCAATCTTAAGCAAATGTTTGATAAATCAATTTGAAGGCACCAGAAGAAAGGACGTTTCTAACCTCATAGTGCAGATGTGCCAGGAAGGCTGGTGTTACTGAGAAGATTGCTCTGTGTTCAGGTGGGCTGAGCCACCTGGCAGGAGGACCGCACGGAAGCCCACCAGGCAGGCAGGGCTGGGGTGGGCAGGTCTGTGTCCCTGGAAGAGGCAGGTGAAAACAACTACAGCTTGGTGGTTTGCATGGTATTTAGTTTTTGTGGAAATAAAAATTTAGCTGCATTTATATTCTATTTCTTGTAACTGCAAAATCCGTTTACTGGTTTTAAAGGTGTTTGCTTGGAGGCGTTCCTCTGACTAGGTGAACTTGTTTGCTTTGCAGGGGTATAAATGTTATCTAGAATTCTTCAGAAGCCCCACAGTGTGCAAGTGCTATTTAAGAACTTACCAACCAGAGGCGAGCTGTCATTTCCTTCCTGTCATGTCCCATCCCCACGGCCCCGCCCCCCCCCGGTTCTTCTGCTGAAACACAGCCTGGCTCTGTTCCTCTGGGCAGCTGTGCTTTTCCCTCTCGCTCCCCGGGACCACATAGCACTCTGCTGCTAGGGCTCCCCTCTACGTCTTCACATATAGATATTTGGGGCTTATTTCCTTTTCAAGACTGCAAACTCTTTGAAAGGAAGAACTATGTCCTGTTCAGACCTGTGTACCCTAAATACTTAGTGTGGTTCCTGGCACATAATTGGTAATAAATACTTAGCACGTGGATAACTGTCTCTTTTCATGTATTGCAGGTAACCCAGAAGAGCCGCACTCCATTCAGGCGGAGGAGCCGGAGAGGTTTGTCCCGGAGAGTAGAACACAAAGAATATTGATGGATTTTAAACCACACTTTTTCAAGCGTTTGAGAAGACTGGAAAAGTAATTTGTTCTCCTGCACTGCATATATAGGTTAAGATTGTTTCTGATGCAGCTGAGAAAAATGCAGACCATCAAGAAGGAGCAGGCGTCTCTTGAGACTGGTCACAGTGTGGACAAGATGATGGTGCTTAACTCTGCTTTAACTGAGGTCTCTGAAGACTTGACGACAGGAGAAGAGTTACTTCTAAACGAAGGCAGCGTGGGGAAAAACAAATCTGCATCGTGTCGGAGGAAACGGGAATTCATTCCCGACGAAAAGAAAGATGCCATGTATTGGGAAAAACGGCGGAAGAATAACGAAGCTGCCAAGAGGTCTCGTGAGAAGCGTCGACTGAATGACCTGGTTTTAGAGAACAAACTCATTGCACTGGGAGAAGAAAACGCCACTTTAAAAGCTGAACTGCTTTCCCTGAAATTGAAGTTTGGTTTAATTAGCTCCACAGCATATGCCCAAGAGATTCAGAAGCTCAGTAATTCCACAGCTGTGTACTTTCAAGATTACCAGACTTCCAAAGCCAGCATGAGCTCCTTTGTGGAGGAGCACGAGCCCTCGATGGTGGCCAGCAGCTGCATCTCCGTCATTAAGCATTCTCCGCAGAGCTCCCTGTCTGATGTCTCGGAAGTGTCCTCGCTGGAACCTTCTCAGGAGGGCCCCGCGCAGAGTCCTGAAAGCAAGTTCCAGGTCATCAAGCAAGAGCCGATGGAACTGGAGAGCTACACGAGGGAGCCGAGGGACGACCGAGGCGCCTACCGGGCAGCCGTGTACCAGAGCTACGTGGGGAACCCTTTTCCTGGCTTTTCACACTCTCCGCCCCTCCTGCAGGTCCACCCGTCCTCCAGCAACTCTCCGAGGACGTCAGAAACCGACGACGGGGTGGTCGGGAAGTCATCCGACGGAGAGGACGAGCAGCAGGTTCCCAAGGGCCCCATCCACTCTCCCGTGGAACTGCCGCGTGTGCACACGACGGTGGTTAAAGTTCCAGAGGTGAACTCCTCTGCCTTGCCCCACAAGCTTCGGATTAAAGGCAGAGCGATGCAGATAAAAGTGGAAGCGTTCGACAACGAGTTGGATGCCGCGCAAAAACTTTCCTCGCCGATTGACATGACATCCAAGAGACATTTTGAACTCGAGAAGCACAGTGCCCCAAATATGGTACACCCTTCCCTCACCCCTTTCTCAGTGCAAGTGACGAACATTCAAGATTGGTCTCTCAAATCGGAACACTGGCATCAAAAAGAATTTAATGGCAAAACTCAGAGTAGTTTCAAAACTGGAGTGGTTGACATGAAAGACAATGGCTACAAAGTTTCTGACCCAGAGAATTTGTTTTTGAAGCAGGGGATAGCAAACTTATCTGCAGAGGTGGTTTCACTGAAGAGACTCATAGCCACGCACCAAATCTCTGCCTCGGACTCCGGGTGAAGTCCTACTGAGCCGGCTCTGGGCGTTGAGGAAGATGTCTGCAATAGATGGATACGTTTTGTACTAGGCTGAATTTTCACTGGACTGTGATGTCATTTCACTGTAACATTCACATGTTGTCTGTTGGGTGTCTTTTTGTGCACAAATTATTATGAGGATTAGATGATGTTATCACTCTGCCTTCTGTATCGTCCAATAGTCCATGCAAAGGCTGTATATATTGAACATTATTTTTGTTGTTCTATTATAAAGGTGTAAGTTACCAGTTTCAATAAAGGATTGGTGACAAACACAGAACTTCTGCTCCATTGCACTTGATTTTATGGAAAAGAAAAAGCAATTTAAATTATAAAAATAGATGGTAAGATATTCTGCCTTTTACTTATTTGGGAGAGGTTTCTTCTCTGAATAAGGAAAAACTGAAGTGTAAGTTCAGCATATAATTTGTTTTTCTTCTGGTTTGTCCCAGGCTGTAATAAGTTTGAAAACCTTTCAAAGAGAGGAAAAAACTAACAATGAATTTTCTTGCATTTGAGACTAATTTACTAAATTACTCCCCATTATGTGTTTTTATTTTGGGTTAAGTTTTCTCCATAATTTTTTCAAGTAGAAAAATCCAAGTTGTTTGGCGTCAGGCTCTCTTCGGTCGTCTCTCTTTTTAAGTATGACACATGGAGGTGGATAGTTGAGTCACTGACCCACTTTATTAATTAGAGGTTCTTTTATAAGAGTGGATGAAGCCTGAGGATGAAGTCATTTTTATGTTACTGTAAATCTTAACAGTTCTAGAGCATAACCGTCTAGGGAATTAGGCTAGTGGCATTCCCCTTTGGTTTAGTCTCTAAAATTTCAAAGAACACATCAATTATCAGATTCCAGCATGTGTAGTCTGAGTATTTATAATGACTTGTTTTTTTACAGTCTGTTAATGATCGATATAAATAGCTCTAGTGTGGAAACTCTGTGTAATACAGAAGTCCAGAAGAAAACATCATTTTAAGTAAATCCATGACGAGACCATTAGTGATGATTTGTCTGGGATCCTCAGTTGCCCCATAGAAGTGTCATCAAACGCAGATCAGTGTCTTCTCTGGCAAGGCGGGCCTGGCACCTGAGTGGGGTGGGTGGGGGCGAGTGGGTGTCAGTCAAGCCCAGCTTTCTCCATAACTACTCTCCTCACTGAAGCCGGCTCCAGAACCGTGTCTTTCCACACTGACCTCTTTTCTATTCCAGAAGTGGGTGGAGGGACGCCAGTGTCACAGAACAGGCGCAGAGTGACCTGACCCTCACTCTGTTACCAGTATCTCATGGTGGCTCCTAGGAAGAGGCTGACTGTAACATCTTATTTGAGGGGTCTGCAGTCTTTCTGACGGCCTCATTTGAATAAAAGCCTAAGTTTTGGTGTCTGAAACTTCCTGCACTTTTACATTTCTAAAAGTCGTCTTTTGAATTATGGGCAATGCCAGTAATGCACACACATGCCGTCCACGTGACCCTTCGGCTGCCGTGACCAGTTTTCTCTCTGAAATCGCCTGGCTCTGAGAGAAACATGTTGCCATCTTAGCCCTCGGCCTTCTCTCATCAGTATTTTATTAGTGACTGGTGAGGCCCAGAGGCAAGCCCATCTCATTTGCAGGTGTCACAAAGCAGAGGAGGGCTACCGTATTCGACGGCAGGCAAGAGCCAAAAGCGTCTGACAGCCTGGAAGGGATGGAGTGACTAACGAAATGAATTATGATGGGGGTACAATGTAAAGTCAGGATCCTATGTTAAAAAAAAAATTTTTTTAAGGGGCTAAGTTCAAAATTGAGAGAAAAATGATAAAATACGTATGGGGGGGGAAAGCTTTAGTTCTCTCCAGCTGACTATGAGTCAGCTCCCAGTGGAATGTTGGGTTGTGTCAACACCCAAGCGTCCAGACGAGAGACGGCTGTCCTGCTGCACCTGCTGCACCTGTGCTGAGAGGTACGGAGTGCATGTCCCCAAGGAGCCTGGCAGAGACCATGAAAGAGGAGAAAATATTAAGAAAACTGTTGCTAAATTGCCCCAAAAAGGGACAAACCTTATACTGTGTGGTACTGTAAGGGAGAATAAGAACACATGGATGATAGCAAGGAGGGGAGGCCCGAGCTGTTTTGAGGAATTGCTGTGCATCTGTGGGGGCCGTGCAGCAGCAAAGGGCACGCCGGAGGCCCTGGCCCTTTCCAGGTTCACTGCTGATGTTAGCTGTCACGGTGACTCCAGCACATTTTGTATGCCCTCTGCCCTAGTCATTTTGCCTGATGATTTCAAAGATCTAAAATATAGTTGGGATGATGTTTAAGATGTTACTCCTTAAAAGGATGCCGTAAACAAGCAGATCCCGACTCACAAGGAACTAATGAGAGAAAGTCAGATTGCGCCGTGATACTTTCGTTTCATCGTGTGAACTAGGGGAAATGCCGCTGCCTCTCCCTCCCGCTCACAAAGTTCCAGAAAATGATATAAAATGTGTTTAGAACCAAACAAATCTATAACTGTAGTCAAAAAAGGAAGAAACACAAGCCTCAGAGCTAAGAACCAAAATTCTTAAGAATTCCCAGAAAGATGGCTATCAGGTAGCCTCCATAAGGAGGATGCTGCAGCCAGGAAAACACAGAGATCCCCAGAGGCCCCACCCGGCCACTGGACATGAAGAGAGGGAGGGGGGCCCGACCGGTCAGCAGCGTGGTGAACAGGGACGCTGCAGCAGAAACAGCCACACTTCCCCTGCACCTGCCTGGAGGAGGCCATGGGAGCAGGAGTGCGGTGGGCGGGTTCAGAGAGGCAGGGCGTTGCCCCCAGGGCCAACAGTTCCCTGTGGAACCCACGCAGGCATGTGTGTCCCCCATGTAGCCCGCCCAACAGCACATCCCTCTTGCGTCCACCAGTATCTCATTACTATGTCCGTTTTATAAGGGAGAATGCCGAGACTCTGAGAGGTGTGCTTGCAGAAGCTCTCACCGCAGCCAGAGCCCAGGCTGCCGGGCCCAGGCAAAAGGCAGGCCAGCAAGGGGTCAGTCCAGCGCTTGAGTGCTTCTCCCGATGTAACCAAGGGAAATGAAACTGGAGGGCCTCTAACCTGCAGGAGAAAAGGGGAGTCGAAGGCAGTGTCCAAGTCGTCAGTGCTTTTTCGCTATAAATTGGTAAAACTGCTATTTCAGCATCTCCTTTTCTGCTCCATAACAGTTGTGTAATAACTCAATTATTTTTTATCTTCAAGGAGCGAATATTCCCAAACAAAAACAGGTAACATCTGTGAGGTCTTCCATGCACATGGATGTTCACACATCGTAGTTCTTCTGAAGTCCAATTCCTCATAAATGGGCACTGTTAAACCTGGAGCTGTTAAACTCATTTTGAAAACTAGAAATTACCCCTCAAAAACGAGAATCGTTGGCCACGCCCACTTGGTTTTGGGGTGTGTGTGTTTTGTGGGTTGGGGTGGTTAGGAAGAGGTACATCCGTTGGAAGGGTCTGTACAGGGTCCCACCGCTACTTGCACCAGAAAAAATTAAATAAGAAAAACCTACCACGGGGGCCGGCCCAGTGGCGCAGCGGTTAGGTGTGCACGTTCCACTTCTCAGCGGCTTGGGGTTCGCTGGTTTGGATCCCGCATGCGGACATGGCATCGCTTGGTGCACCAAACTGTGATGGGTGTCCCACATATAAAGTAGAGGAAGATGCGCATGGATGTTAGCTCAGGGCCAGTCTTCCTCAGCAAAAAAGAAGGGAACTGGCAGTAGTTAGCTCAGGGCTAATCTTCCTCAAAAAAAAAAGAAAAAGAAAAACCTACCACGGATGTGAAATAGCAGGATACTCAAGATCCCAGTGAGGACAGAGAAATAAGAAGAGATTGAGATTATGAACTATGGTTTACTTAGAAACTCGTGGACACGGATGTCTTATGGGGAGGTCAGATAAAACAGAAGACCGTAGCCGTACTTAGTAGCTTATGCCGATGCTAATGCACGTGTGGAAAAAAGTAATTCAGGAACTAATGGAAATAAGTGGTAGCATTCCTGGCCATGGAGAACAGGTGACATTAGAAGGTGACAAAGAGCACTACCGAAAAAGGAGGGCGGGCAGCTGTCACCGCTGCCACATGCCGGGGCCTGCCAAGGGGCCATTGCTGCTGTGAGTATTGATGAGTGGAAGGACTTTATAGAGGAAATCAAAACCAAATAAGCCAAGGATCCCAGGCAGGTGTAACCGCTGTTTTTGACATCTCTGTCAGCCTCATCCACGTGAGAAGGAAAAGTTACTCTGGGGAAGTGCTTGAATGAAGGCCGAGGTTCTGGAGGTCAAGAATAAGGCCCTTTTGAAAGTGCCTACAGATGAAGTCATGAGGACAGGAAAGGAGGTCATTCAGCAGCAATATGTATTGAACAAAGGGGAGAGAGGGACGGGAGAAACCTCGGGGTGAAGCACCCTTGAAGTGAGGAGATATTTCAGTGTAACGAGGCTTTAAAAAAGGCTGTTCTAACAGCGGTGCCAAGTTTCTCATGAGAGCCGGAACTTTCTTTTTGAAAAAATAACTTTGATGCGCTACCGGGGTCACAGGAAAGCCCTAGAAACAATGATGTCATCAGGTGTTGGACACCAAGAGAAAGGCAGACTGCTTTGCAGAGAAAGTGAGAGGGGATGGGGTGGTGGTCTGCACCCCTCAGGGGTGGGGAGCTTGGGGGCTGCTTTTGACAGGAAGAGGGATGGGACAGAAGAGAAGGGAGGGGACAGGAGGCCCAGCAAGCCACTGCTGAGTGTGGCAAAGCGTGCTTCCACGTCCTCCTCAGATCGTCACGTCAGCCAGTGCCGCTGGGCCCGCAGGTGCTTTGGGTGCCTGAATTGATGTGGGTTTGCTGGGCGTTCTGTCTGGTCAGCATCCTGCAGAGCAAGGCCCCTGGAGCAGGTGCCGCAGGCCCGGTGCCGGTGCCGGCTGAGGCCCCAAGGAAGCTGCCGTGTCCTGAGGGGCTTGGACCTTGGCCACTCGTGCAACTGAGGCTCCAGACCACCTTCTCCAGATCTCCGGGCTTAGGGAGGCCCCGCTAGTGATCACTAAGTCCAAATTCCTGTGGATACGCAGTTCTGTGCTATGCGCTGTGGAGGAAACAGCCAAACAACAGCATCTCCACTGGGAGAGTTTTGATTTGCTTGTGAAGGAAAGACCACCATGCTGAAGGCGGTAGCAGCCAGCAGACACTACGGCGAGGTGGAAGGTGCGGAAGAGAATGCTATGGAAGAAGCTCAGGGTGGACCCAGGCCCGGCGCGGACCTGGGGGGCATCTCAGCAAGGGAAGCCCCGGGTGGAGGGGGAGTTAGAACTCGGACCCGGGAAGAGCCGAGGGCAGGGATCTCACTGCGTCCGGGGCCGGCGGGGCAGGTGTTCTGCACCCCTGGAGAAGTGAGTTTATCTAGAAGATTGGTAAGATAGAAAATTCAATAGTAAATGTAGAACCGTTGCCAAAGGACTTTGAATTCCAGGCTTAAGAGACCACCCTGAGGCACTTAGGACCGGTGGTAGGAGACAGCCTTGAAAGCAGCCCTGAAAGGCGGAGAAGGCAAATTCAAATCAAGAGTGAGGGCAGGAGAGCAGAGGGCGGGCGGAAGTGACTTGAGGACGGCCTGGCCTGCATCTGGGAGAAGGAGGCCTGGCCCGGCTGTGACGGGTGAGAAGAATGCTGCGCATGGACACAGAGCAGAGGTCTCAGAAGCTCCCGCGTGCGGAGCCAGCTGGAGCCGTGCAGTGCTTGAGCTGTGGGGTCATCCCGGTAGCTCCACCACAAGGTCCACCAGCCAGCCGGGAACGGACAGCGTGAGCCCTCCCCGTCCCATGAAGAATGGCCAAGGTCCATGGTCTCAGCTGCCGCTCTGAGCCGCCCTTGTGCCCCAGCGGGAGGAAGATGGAAAATTACAGACCACCTTTATGTATCCATGTCGCAAGGTTAGCAATGTCCCAAAGTGCGCTGCAGAGCCACCAACCTCCACTCACCCCTGAAGTCTGGACTCACAGCTTCTCCACTCCATTCCCCTCGTCTTGTCCAAGTGCACGCTGATTTCTCCCGAGAAAAAGGATGGGGGGAACAGTTAGAAAACAAGTGGTGTAGATGGAGAGACAGAGACGGGAGGGGAGCAGAGAAGATCGGCAGAAGTTCCTCTGCCGGGTGGTAGGTCCGGACCTGCCGAGAAGAAACGGACCGGGGACAGCTCCTGGAGGGAGGAGGGGGCGGCCGTCCTGGCTGGAGGAGGGGGCAGCAGTTGGGTGGGACACGAGGCAGGCTCCGAGATGCAGTCAAGGAAGGAATCAGCGAGGCTGGTGACAGTGGTTTTTCTCCTCTTCTGAGAACGTATCTAGAACTCCTGAGCTGCCACACCACCGGCCTTTTCCTCCAAGCATTTTCTGTCTGGACAGCTCTAAGATGACCCTGTTCTTGGACCGCATGTCAGGCCACAGAGCTGCACAGGGTGAGCACGCACTCCCGCCTGCCCTGTGTGGCTCACCCTCTGCTTTCCTCGATTGTCAGCATCACGGCTCAAGCCATTCCAGACTTTGGAGCACCAGCAGGCAGTTGCAAGATTGCTTCTTTTCCCTCCTGAAACCTTAAGACCACATGGCCGTATGATTTGACACCTAGAAGTCTTTGAAATTTACCTGGAAAGCTCTTACTTGCCCACAAACATCAGCATTTTCCGAAAGCTTCTCCAACAATGATCTGCCGAGTCAGGGTTGCTGACGAGGTGGACCGCAATGAACCTGTCCTTGGTCTTCTGCAAAGTACGGTAAATATAGAAATAAATGAGTTTTTGCTTCTTTGATTTGTAGTTGCTTTTGTGTTGTAGACCAAAGGTCATATTTAAGATATCTACATCGCTGCCCAGTGAAATTATGATAGTTATTTAGATAATTCGAGTGAAAGAATTCTGAATTTTTTGATGTTGTAAATGAGTCTTTTTAGAAAATCAAGATAATTGTCTGTATTCTCCACTTCACTTTCCATGAATATGCAAATTAGGCCTAAAGCTTGCAAAACACATGGAAACTCATTTTCCCCAGGTAGAAGAAATCATCTCAGCACCTCCTCGGAGTCAGGAGATAAAGCAGAGATGAGGAAGGCGTCACTCTCTGTGCTCATTGAGTTTGAAAGCCATTTAACCTCAGGCCAGAATGTTCTGTGATGGAGAAAAGTGTAATATGATAACTGATGAAAGCAATAAACACTGCTCAGCAGAAGATAATACAAGGAATTACTAAAACCTACTACTTTTTGTTTCTCACTGCCTAACATTCTTGCCAAGGTCTCTGATGCCTAAGTGCCATGAATAGATACCAAAATTGAACTCTGTCTTAAAAATACAGTATATGTGTGTGTGGTGAAAACATAATAAGGAATACTAACAACAGGTCCTTTTTGTCTGAGCATGAACTGGCATGTTCCAACATGAAATTATGGTGAGCACAAGCCAAGAGCACCAGCAGCATTTCCTCTATTCCCTCCGTCCCCTCCCTCCTCTCCCACAACCAAGACTGGAGGACTAGGTATTGGAGAGACCAGGCTGTGATGACAGCAGATTCAACAGCTGCCTTCAGAGCCATTTCCTGCCTGTATGGAGGGGAACTGTTTTGTCTCAGGGAATGTGGCCGGCCACAGTGGAACTCTCTGATGAGCACACGTGCATGAGGCTATGTGGTGCTCTAGGCTCCTGCACAGTGCCACACACATTATCTATACTTTGGGGAGCTCTGCCTGTGTCCATCACGGAACTGGGAAGTTACCCTGATATATTAGTCAGGGTTCTCTGGAGAAACAGAAGCAATAGGATATAAGGATCTCTCTCTCTCTCTCCCGCACCCCCCATGCATCTATAGATTGAGAGAGAGAGGGAAAGATTGAGATATATTATGAGGACTTGGTTCATGCTCATGAGGACTGGGAAGCCCCACAATCTGCTTTCTGCAAGCTGGAGACCCAGGAGAGCCAACCCAGTTGTATAACTCAGTCCGAGTCCAAAGGCCTCGGAGCCGATGGTGTAAATCGCAGTCCGAGGGCATGAGAAGGTGAGATGAGATGTTCCAGCTCCAGCAATAAGGTAAAGAGAGGGGGAATTCTCCCTCCTCCGTCTTTTTGTTCTATTCAGGCCCTCACCAGGTTGGATGAGGCCCACCCACAGTGGGGAGGACAATCTACTTTATTCAGTCTACCAATTCAGATGCTGACCTCATGCAGAAACACCCTTGCAGACGCACCCACAATAACGTTGAATCTGGGTACCTGGTGGCCAGTCAAGTTGACACATAAAATTAACCATCACACCTGCCCCAGCTCACAGAACTGGCAGGCAGGGGAGCCAGGAGATGACTTCGGGAACCCTTCTCCTAACCACCTGTGCACTGCCTTCTAGCTGAACGAGCGGTGCTTTTCAAGGCACAAACCAGAAAGAACAAAAAGCACAGTGAGTGTTTCGCCCTCCTGGTTTAGGCCTACTCCCTTCATGTCTGGGGCTACCACAGCCGTCCCTCAACTTCCAGCTCTTCTTTACCGTATATGTCGTCATGCCCACTGCTGGACAGTGACCTCCATCCGCCTTTTAAAAACCTCAGCAGGCCCTCTTGCTAATAAATAATAAAGGCCAAGCTCCCTTATCTGGAATTTAAAGCCTTCAACATTTTGGCCAATACTAATTTTTCCAGGCTCTCCTCCTGTTACTAGTGAATTCCAAGCTGTGGTGGCAGTCATGATGGATTGTACCAATAATTCGATGGAAACTAGCAACTCGTCAAGGAAGGAATAGACAACATGACAATGCGCTACATGTATAAGTCTAACTGTGGTTTTGTGAAATGTGTTCTTCTATGAAGATATTCTTATGTTCTGATATCCTCATATGCTCGTCTATGTTTCTGCACGAGGTAGAGTAGGTCTCAGTACAGGCCACAGTCAAAGCAGTGTGAAGCCACGACTTCATAGCACTGACGTCAGCCGTTCTCCCGGGAGTCCTGAGGCCCCATGAAGAAGCTTCGGGGCCCCATGGGAGGCAGGGGAAGGGAAGCGAGGCGGCAGCCAGGCCCCTCTAATTAGCGCGCAGCTCCTCTTTCTCTTGACGTGGGGCTTCAGCTGGGACAGCGTTCTGCAGCTCCCCCATCTCTGAGGCTACTCTTCATCCCCTAAACCCCGCGTGCGCCTCCCGGGTCGAGTTTCTACAGCACTTACCCGCCCGAGTATCACTCTGTGATGTCTTGTCCTGCATATCTTTTCTCCAGCTGAAACAGGTGGCTGCCATTCAAATAGTGTTATCCAAAATAAATTCTGATACAGGAAACTTAGAAATAAGTTTTCAAGACAATAATTTTATAGATTAGATAATATCAGCTATGTACCACTGGCGTTACTGACCTTTCCATCTAAAAATTAGTTTTCATGTTGTACCTCTAAAACTAATACGTTGTTATGTGTCAATTATATATCAATTAAAAAACAAATTCTATTAAAAAACACATAAAAATTAGTTCTCTGAAATTGTACTCCTCAAGGACAAATAAATTAAGCAACCTGACCAGGCTCTGAAAATGCAAAACAAAAATGTCCTGGTATTTTAGACCAGAGATTTCCAACTTTCACTTGCTTATACCGCAGTTCTAACTGTAAAAAAACATTGAGTAATCTGTCTATCTATCTATCCCTCCAGAGAGACAGGGAGAGAGAGAGTGCATGTACTCCAAGGCAAGTAGAACACGAAATACGGGGCGGCCCCGTGGCCGAGTGGTTGAGGTCTCATGCTCCGCTTCAGCGGCCCAGGGTTTTGCTGGTTCGGATCCTGGGCGAGGACATGGCACCACTCATCAGGCCATGCTGAGGCGGCATCCCACGTGCCACAACTAGAAGGACCCACAACTAAAATATACAACTATGTACTGGGGGGATTTGGGGAGAAAAAGAAAACAAAATAAAGAAGATTGGCAACAGATATTAGCTCAGGTATCACTCTTTAAAAAAACAAACAAAAAAACCCATGAAATATTACTAGGCTTAAACTATCTTATTTTTGGACAAATAAATATAAAAAGAAATCCGAGTCTTCTCTGTGCATCCCCGAGGATAATCTTGCAAACGTCCTGGATCTCGTGACCCTACTTGAAGATCATTGCTCTGTATGAGGGGCTCAGAGGTGGAGCTACAATAGCTCTTAATATACTTGATGAACTAATTTGGGAGTTTCTTTTTAATTTTTTTTTAAAGCTGCGTTTTAAGACCTCAGTCCAAAGCCCTTAGACGTTTCTGAATTTTAAAGATATACACACTTCCCTGTTTATTCTTCTCCCTATTTCTTCTCACCAGCCTGGATTTTAGTAGGTAAGATAGCCTCATTGATATTTTCCAGGTCTGAACTATTTGTGACACATCTGCTGTATCTTGGAATTGAGGCTGAGTTTGTCTCCTAAGGTGCCTAAGACTTGTCGATTGTTACAAGTGAGCAGGAAAGTCGTGGGCCTGCCTGAGCGGCTTCCAGCAGCCAGGGAGAGGTGGCACCAGTGAGAGAAGATGAAGGCGGCAGCAGGAAGGACGTCAAGCTGAGCTCTGACTCCATCAGGAGTTGGGTTTATTCAAGGTCCTGACACCCCCTTACAGAACAGAATGCCGAGGAATATAAGACCCCCTTTAAAAGCTGCAAGTCCTGTGAGGGCTGCTGTTCAAACGGGCTGTGGGGGAAAGCAATCACCCATTAACGTTTTTGTGGAGAACATCTCTGGATTAATCCTTTAAAGAATACCATCTGGTCTCTGAACTTAGAGCTTCTTTGAAATTACAACTGACCCCACAGTCATTCTATTTTACTATTTTCCGCCTTGGGTTCCAGCAGCCTACCCAATATTTGTAAGACATTTCTAAGATCCACCATCTGTTCTTGCTTACTATGATTTAGGCTTCCGATGTAATAAAGATATTAATTATTTTAAATAGTACACTTTTAAACTTCACATTCCCTTTTATGAATGTGTAGTCATGAATCCTTATTAAGCCATTAAGGTAAGTATGCTAATTTATTATTACATATTTGTTTTTCTATAAAACGAGAACAGCTTGCCCATAATGGTAACAGAAGCTTCAAGAACATCTGCTTTGGAGTTAACTTCTAACAGGGCCTCGCATGGAGCAATCTGTTCTCCATGTACGGGACTCAATCGTGGCTTGAGTCCCCGAGAAAAGATGGCACCAGATCAACTGCTGCTGGTTTGATTTACAGGATTCTTAAGTCATTTTATTTTTGGCTGTAGATATTCTGTTCTTGGAACATGCAACGTACTTAGAAGAATTCCACAAAAATTCCACTTCTATACTAAGACTAAAGTATTAAATCAGAAGGAGACACATATAGTAAATTCGAAGAATGCATTTATTGTGAGTCTTTGAGGTATCTTTGCCATTTGCAGAATTCCTGCAATGAGTCAGAGGACCAGAGAGCTAAGTTATAGTAATCTTTCACAGCGCACACGATGTACATCTGCAGAACTCTTGTTGTGCGATTAACTCAGTAGAAATTTATCCACAACCAATTTTACACATGGCTGTCTGGTTTAACTTCTCAAAATACAAATTGATCAAGCCAATCTTCTGGTTTCTTTTCACTTAAACTAAACTTTGCTATTCAAAGTGTGGTCTGGACCCCAGCAGCGAGAACCTGATGTAGAAGCTTCTAGAATACAGAATCTCAGGCTCCACCCAGAATTATAATCTGCATTCTAATAAGATCCACAGGTGATTCTCATATCCTCATTAAACTTTGAGAAGTACAATCTCCAAGGATGGCCCCCAAAACTCTGTCTTGTTGAAATTAGTGAAAAATGGAGAATATAGTGAGTTTTTTATAAAGCTAAATGTATTCAACTTTTTTTTAATAGACTAGAGACTGTTTTTTTGTTTTTTTCTTTTTTTGTTTTTGCAGGGGAAGATTCGCCCTAAGCTAACATCTGTTGTTGATCTTCCTCCTTTTTTCCTCCCCAAAGCCCCAGTACATGGTTGTGGATAATTGTAAATTCTTCTGCTTCTTCTCTGTGAGCTGCCACGACAGCATGGCCACTGACGGACGAGTGGTGTGGTTCCTCGCCTGGGAAGCGAACCTGGGCCGCCGAAGCGGAGCGCACCAAATTTTAACTGCTAGGCCATGAGGGCTGATTCTATTCAAATTTTTTTTTCAGAGAAAGTTATAACTCTGCTACATTCTTGGTGTTGTTCCTTGTCTAAAATGATGTTGAATTACAGGTGATAGTACTTTGGATTTTTACTTAGTAAAATAAAAATTCAACAATTTTATGTTAGCTATTAATTTTTTTTACACCATAAAAGAGATGCAAAAGTCAGGGAGCCTCTGATACATGAGGCAAAGGCCACACTCTCTCACATGCACAGAAAGCTCTTTAGAATTGCCACCCCCCCATCCCCGCCATTGTCCTCCAGTCTGCCCTCCAGCCACCGTGTCCTGCTCCTCACCTTGTGCAACTCTGGCCTCTGCATGTGAGGGTCCTTCTGCTGGGAGTCCCGATATCTCTCTGACAATTTCCTTCACCTTCTTCAAGCCCAGTTCAAATTCTGCCCTGCCTGTGACGTCCTTCTCAATGGTGTGTGTATGATGCTTTACCCACACTGTTATTATGGTGCTTTTTACACTGTATAAAATATTGCTTGTTTAAGTGTCTGTCAACACATGTAGACTGCTGCTCCTCGAAAGCAGACACCATGTTCTCTCCATCACTGTCTCCTTAACTCCTAAGAAAGACTGGCACACACACATGCTCAATATGTGTTTGCTGGATGGATTGGATGTATTTGGAAATAAGTACCGTCTAAGATAGTTATCATGAAATATTCCATTTGATAGGATGGAGTGGTCAATGGAGAGGGTTCCAGTCCAGGAGACCAAGCCTCCAGATCTGGTCTTGGTTTGCCCCTCACTTGTTACGTGACTTTGGTCCAGTCTCTTAATCCCTTTGTACCTCAGTTTCCATATCTGGAAGGCAAGAATACCTGATTTACCTCACTTCACTGAATCATCCTGATGGTGCCAAGGAAAGGATTATGGAAGAACGTTTAAAAGTTAAAAGCTGAGAGGCTGGCCCAGTGGCGTGGTGGTTGGGTTCGCACGCTCTGCTTCAGCAGTCTCGGGTTCATGGGTTCAGATCCTGGGTGTGGACCTACACACCACTCATCGAGCCATGCTGTGGCAGCATCCCACATACAAAATAGAGGGAGATTGGCACAGATGTTCACTCACAGTGAATATTCCTCACAAAAAAAAACGTTAAAAGCTGAAACATTAAACAAATGGTTAGACATAAATATGAGGCAGTAATCTCTTTTTAACATCCCATTAGAATGAAGACATACCAAAGTTGAACTCATACAAACAGAGTAGAGTGGTAGTTGCCAGGGCTGGGGGTGGGGGAAATAGGGAGAGGTGATTAAAGGATACCAACTTTCAGCTGTAAGATGAATAAGGCCTGAGGAGCTAATGTATAACGTGGGGACTATGGCTGATAACACTGTGCTGTAGGACTGAAACTTGCTAAGAGAGTAAAACTTCAGTGTTCTCACCAAAAAAAGGAAAAGGTAAATATGTGAGGTGAGGGATGTGTTAATTAACTCAGTGTGGGAATCCTTCCACGATGTATACATATATCAAATCATCACATTGTACACTTTAAATAGATTACTATTTTGTCAATTGTACCTCAAAACAGCTGGAGAAAAAAAAGAAATGAAGATATACCATATCAGAGTATTAGGTGACAGTGTTAGTGTGCTAAGGACGCTGTAACAAAGTACCAATGACCGAGTGGCTGCAACAGCAGACATTTATACATCCTCTCACAGCTCTGGAGGCTGGAAGTCCAAGATCAAGATGTGGGCAGGATTGTTTTCTTCTGAGGCCTCTCTCCTTGGCTTGTGGACAGCCATCTTTGCCCTGCGTCCTCACATGGTCCTCTCTCTGTACATGTCTGTGTCCTAATTTCTCCTTCACATAAGGACACCTGTCATATTGGATTAGGGCCCACCCTATGACCTCATCTTAACTTGATGACCTCTGTAAAGACCCTGTCTCCAGATACAGTCACATTCTGAGGTCTCAGGGCTAGGGCTTCAACATACAAAGTTTGAGAGGACACAACTCAGCCCATAAGTGACTTATGTAACTTTGATAGTAACTATCTGGTGGCATTTTAATAAAGCTAAGGTACCTCCTACATGGTTTATCCACTCCACAAACCAGCCAATTGTTAGGGCTTCCAATTTTTTCCCTCAGGAGGTCGTTTCGGAAGTGCAGGCATCATTAACAACAGTGAACCATTGCAGTTCATTCCTGATAAGTGGGATTTGACTCCAACATGACTCAAATAGGTAAAGAGGTTTTTATAACATTTTTCAAGCTATAAAAATATAAAAGAAACATAGTATAGAAGTATAGAAAGAAAATTTTAAGGCTTCTCCTCCTCCAATCTGATCCTCCTAAGATGACCAGTGTTGTGGTTCAATGAGTATTTTTCCATATTAAAAATGCTTCTATATGAAAACAGACTAAAACATATGCACATATAGGGACTCCAGATGGAGGTATTTTCACACCCATTTCACTTTTATTAGTAACTCATCATAATGTCTCAGTCTCGTGATGTAATTTCAGTGGAATTATACTCAACAGCTCAACACATATAATCAACACATTTCAATGGGGGAGGGGCAAATCCCATGCCTTCCACTGGCTGGTAACAGCAGGAAGTCCCTGGTTCTCCATTCTTCCATCATGCAGACTTTTCAGGTGGCCAACTGACAGCTATTTCCAATACCCTTCCCTCTTGCCAGCCCCACAAGCTAGAGGCAGGAACAAAAGAGACGTCCACTTTCCTTGACTCCCTTGCAGCTCGGGGTGGAGATGTGACCTGATTTGTCAGTAAAATGTGAGGGACATCGGCTGTGAGTTCTGTGAAAGATCTGTCTCTGCTCCTGACAGGAGGAAGGTATCTACAAACACTCTTCTCTGTCATTAGGTAAAGTCGTGTGAGGCCACCAGACCAGAGGGAGGGCCAAGGAAACTGCAGAAACGCTCTGACATCCAGAAGAAGACTTCCCCAGGAATTGGGCTACAGTGAAATTGAGAACTTCTATTCATCATAGCACACCATCAGGAGAAAGTACTGCCAACCCACGAAGGAGAGAAGCTCTCTATCAGTGCTTACAATAAACAAGAGAGTCATAGTCAGAATATATTAAAAATTCCCATAAATCCATAAGAAAAAGGACAGACTTCACAAAACAGGATATCCAATTAGCTAATAAGCATATGAAAAAGTGCCCAACATTCTTAGTTATCAGAGAAATGCAAATGAGACCCACCATAAAACCACCACAATGAGACCCGCTACACACCCACTAGACTGACTGAAATAAAACAGCTGAAAATGCCAAGTGTGGACAAAGATATGGATCAAGCGGAACTTTCATATGTTGTTGAGAAGAATGTAAATTGGTACAATCACTTCAAAGACTATTTATCAGGGGGCTGGCCCCATGGTGTACTGGTTAAGTTTGACGTGTTCTGCTTCGGCAGCCTGGGTTCATGGGTTCAGATCCCAGGTGCAGATCTACATGACTCATCAGCCATGCTATGGCAGTGACCCACATAGAAAGTGGAGGAAGACTGGCACAGATGTTAGCTCAGGGCTAATCTTCCTCAGCAAAAACAAAAAAAACTACTTGTCAGTATCTACTAAAGATGGACATAGGCATTCATTACAACCCAGCAATTTTGCTTCTAGGTACATCCTCCATAGTAATGAAGACACACGTCCTCATAAAAACGTGTACATGAATCTTCATAGCAGCATTAGTCATAATAGCTAAAACTGGAAATGACTCAAATATCCATTAACAGTGGCATAGATCAATTCATCCTGGTATATTCACACCGTGAAGTAGGTACAACTAATACATGAACAGTCTGAAGAGATATGAACAACTTGGGTGAATCTTATAAATGTCATATTGCACAAAAGAAGCCAGACTTAAAAGAATACGTACTGTATAATTCCATTTATGTGAAGTTTTTTTTAAAAGGGCAAAACTACTCCATAGTGTTAGAAGTCAGGAGCACGGAGACCCTTGGGGAGGACGGGGAGGTAACAGCTGGGAGAAGGGATGAGGAGGGCTTCCGGCCACGCTCCATCCCCGGCCAGGCGGGTTCACTCTGTGAAGACGGATAGAGCCCCGCGTTTATGCTTCCACACTTTTCTGCGCGTGTTATACCTCAACTGACAAAGTTTATTGATAAAGACACTGCACCCAATGGAGGAGGGGAAGTTTGTGTCCCAAGCAAAATCTTTGAACTTTCCCGTAAGAAACGAGCTGGTGGAGATTTTCAGGCAGGAGAGTGATGGGATCCGGCCGTAAGAGCCCAGGGAATTAGCTGGAGCAGCAGTGAAGGGGAAGCGATTGGTCGGAAGGGCAGTTCGGAGGCTGTGGCAGCAGGAGAGCAGGAAAGAGAAAAGAGAGCTGTGCTCCAGAGCCGGGCAGTGAGGACTGCAGCATCCCGCGGGAGAAGGAGGGGGAGAGATGCTGCATCCCAGGGACCAGCTGGGTGTGAAAATCAAGGGCAGAGAAGAGCTGAGCGTGGAACTATGATGTCTGGGGAAATGGGACAAGAAACAGGATGGATGAACAACACACAAGAGGATGACGTCAAGAGGCAGACAAGTCGATTTGGGGTCTGCTCCCACTGCTCCCATCACTGTCACCTCCCATTCCTCACCTCCACAGCCCTCCCATCATTTTCTCAGTGCTCCCCAGCCAGGCAGGAGGTGGCAAACAAGCCTCTGGGGTAGGAGACTCAGGCCAGGGCTGCAACCTCATGGCGAAGCTGGTTTAGCTGTGTTTCTGTCCCTTGACGGGACCCGCTCGTTTGTTCTCTCTATGTCCCAGTGTTTTAACAACCAGAAATGTCTGTGTTTCTATCAAAGGAACGCCAATCTAGTGGCAACGAGAAATAAGCATATGTAAAACTCCTGTAGTCAAGTGATCAAATAGCAGCACCCAGAGTGGAGGAGACAGAAATGACGAGCCTCCTCCTCAGAGGAAGCGAGAGCAACGCCCAGATGAGAGCGTCTGAGCAGCATCCTCACCTAAATGCGCAGCCTGAGCCCACCCTCAAGGAAGAGCCAGGAAACCTGGAATCCAAGCATTCGACAGGACAACCGCCCGCTGGACTCTGAAAAGTCCATGTTTTAGACTGAAAGAGACTAAAGAGGCAGGACCAAGTGCAACGTGTGAACTTTACATAGAAATAGCTGTGAATGACGTGCTGGGAAATTCTAAATGTAGATGGTGTTACGGAATCGAGGTGTGATAATGGACACATACGATGGATACGGAAGAACTTCCTCATTCTTAAGAAACACGTGTTTAAACATTTCGGGGGGTAGTGTCATGATGTCGGAACTCAGAAAAACAAATATGAACGACAGGTGAAATGTCACTTTTCCAGTTAAACCGACAAAAGGTGTACAGGTGTTGGCTGTACTTTTCTTTCAACTTTCCTACAAGTTTAAAATTTTTTCAAAGGAAAATTAGGAAGAAGAATCTCTAAGCACCATATAATTAAAAATAAAAGTTAGTTTTAAAACTAAATTTGAGGGGCCAGCCAAGTGGTGTAATGGTTAAGTTTGTGTGCTCTGCTCTGGCGGCCCAGGGTTCATGGGTTCAGGTCCCAGGCACAGACCTAGCACCGCTCATCGAGCCATGCTGTGGCGGTGTCCCACATAAAATAGAGGAAGATTGGCACAGATGTTAGCTTGGTGACAATCTTCCTCAGGCAATAAGTAAATTTGATGTAAAAACAATAGGGACCGTAACACACTATCCTAGAAACATTTCACATGGCAAAAAATATGGCTTAGTTCTACCTTCTGATCAGTTAATGAGGAGAAACGTAGAGAAATAGGATGTAAAGCTGCAAAGACAGGAGAAGTAAAGACAGGGCCGGGAAGCAGATGGAGGCACAGGAGAGAGGACGAGAACAGGCTCAATGCGTGTAGTCACAGAGCCTCTGGCTCCAGGGAGAAGGAGACAGCCCCATCCCCTGGAAAACTGCGCTCACAAGGTTTCACAGCCTCGCACGAGCTCTGGCCTCTCTGGCTACAGGACCCTGGGCAAGGCTTTTCCTTTTAAGTTCCTCCGTTTCCATTTCTTTATCAAAAATAAGGATTAAAATTCAAACATTCATGGGTTGCAGAGGGAAGTTTGTTAAACACTTGGCGAAGTCCCTGGCGTAGTAAGTGAGGAAAGTCATTGCTATTATCATGATCAAAGACATATTTGATAAAGTTAGGCAGAAATGGGCGTTCTGCAATTATTCCTCCACACGAACAACATGGAATGAGCAGGACAGGCTGCCCGATGGGAGAGGCAGCCTGGGGAGTCGGCGGCGGGAGCAGGAACGCAGGTGAAGCACAGCCTGGTCATCACACTGACCCGAGTTATAATCCGAGCTCCATCGCGTGTTATTTGTGTATCCCTGGCTAATTAATTTCACCTTTCCGAGTCTCAGCTTTCTGGTAGGGTGCTGAAGAAGTCCAAATCACAAACGTCCTGCTTAAATGGTGGCAGTTTTCATTAAAATCTGAATGGATATATGTAAAACATTCTTCGTGAGCTCATATTGTTCAAAAAAAGATTTACTAAACTGATTAAATGGGAATTTTGCCTTCATATATAAATAGCAAAGATATTTTCTTTGTGGGGAAAAGGCATAGATAAGGTAGACGACCTCTGTCTCAAAGTTTTTATGTAAAACAAAAACTGCCAAGCTCTTCATTAGATTTTAGACAGGGAAGACACTGAGAAGATAGGAAAATGCGCCGGCATGTTACCACAGAACTTTAGCATCCTCATCACCTTTCTCTTCAATTGGTTCTTTTTTTTTTAGCCTTTTTCTCTTCAGTTGCATTATATTTTAGATGAGATGTGTAGTCGCCCAGGTGTGGCTGCTCCATGGCGTGATTCTGTTCTGTTTCATGCCTAATACCGTCTTTTTCCAGAGAAGGACATTAAGAGGTCAACGAGGGCACCCAGACAAAGCACAGCAGAGGGGGCCTGCCGGTGCAGCGATGAGCACGCTGCTTCAGACACCAGAAAAGACTGCGCCCCACCACAGCCAACCCCAACGATTTCTTCTGCCTCAGCTTCTGGGGCTCTCTCCCCACACAGGGATGCCATGCTGGGGGGAAGGAGGAGATGGTAATGCAAGAGGCTGAGAAGGGCTGTTCAAATACGTTTAACATGGAGTAGACATTTGGTTAGTTTTTTTCCTGCTAATAATCAGAAGGAAGCTTGAGAGAAACACCTGAGTGGTTATATCCGAGTGAAGTGAGCTATGCTTGGGAAGATCTGAGCTGCAGACTGAGTTGGGTTTGGCAGGGACACTACATCCTTCTCAACACGTTGAGGGTGGAGAGGCCACTGTATGAGCCCGGCGGCCAGGAAGACAGAATATGGTGGTTAATTTTATGTGGAGCTTGACTGGATCACAGGGAGCCCAGGTACTTGGCTAAACATTAGTTCTGGGTGTGTCTGTGAGGGTGTTTCCAGAGGAGATTAGCAGGTGGATTGGTAGACTGAGTAAAGCAGATCGCACTCCCCAGTGCGGGTGGGCCTCCTCCCATCCACCCAAGGCCTGGATAGAACAACGAGGCGGATTTGCTATCGCCTGTTGGAGCAGAGGCTCCTGTCCTCAGACGAGGCTTGCACCATCAGCTCCTCTGATCCTCAGACCTCAGGACTCAGACTAGAATTTACACCACCGGCTTTCCTGGGTCTCCAGCTTGTAGACAGCAAGCAGATCGTGTGACTTCCCAGCCTCCAAACTCTCTCTCTATATATATCTATATAAATGCATATTTGCCTTGCTGATTCTGTTTCTGTTTCTCCGGAGAACCCTGACTAATACACTGAGATCTGTGACTCACCAGCGTATAGACTGCAGTTGAAGCCACAGATGTGGACACTCTCTCCCCAAGAGGGTAGATCAGAAGCAAAGAGGACAGCACCTAGGACAGCACCCTGCAGTGCACACTCAGGGGCCAGAAGCTGTCTGTAAACAATGCCCAGAAGGAGAAGCCGTAGGGGCGGAGCAGAACCAAGAGGCCATGGGTCACAGACACCAGAGCACAACCACATGGGAAAATTGGAAGGAGAGAGATTTTTTTTTAATTAAGATTATGATAGTTAACAACCTTGTGAAATTACAGCTATACATCATTATTAGTCATGTTGTAGGTACACCACTTCACCCCTAGTGCCCTCCCCCCACCCCCCCTTTCCCCTGGCAACCACCGATCAGTTCTCTTTGTCTATATATTAACTACCACCTATGAGTGGAGTCATACAGAGTTCGTCTTTCTCTGTCTGGCTTATTTCACTCAACATAATACCCTCAAGGTCTATCCATGTTGTTGTGAATGGGACGACTTTGTCCTTTTTTATGGCTGAGTAGTATTCCATCGTATATATATACACCACATCTTCTTTATCCAATCATCAGTTGCTGGGCACTTAGGTTGGTTCCATGACTTGGCTATTGTAAATAATGCTGCAATGAACATAGGGGTGCATGGGACTTTTGGAATTGCTGATTTCAGGTTCTTAGGATAGATACCCAGTAGTGGGATGGCTGGGTCATAAGGTATTTCTATTTTTAACTTTTTGAGAAATATCCATACTGTTTTCCATAGTGGCTGCACCAGTTTGCATTCCCACCAACAGTGTATGAGGGTTCCTTTTTCTCCACAGCCTCTCCAACATTTGTCACTCTTGGTTTTGGATATTCTTGCCATTCTAACAGGTGTAAGGTGATATCTTAGTGTAGTTTTGATTTGCATTTCCCTGATGATTAGTGATGATGAGTATCTTTTCATGTGTCTATTGGCCATCCGTATATCTTCTTTGGAGAAATGTCTGTTCATGTCCCCTGCCCATTTTGTAATTGGGTTGTTTGATTTTTTATTGTTGAGTTGTGTGAGTGCTTTATATATTATGGAGATTAACCCTTTGTCGGATAAATAACTTGTAAATATTTTTTCCCAATTAGTGGGCTGCTTTTTTGTTTCAATCCTGTTTTCCCTTGCCTCGAAGAAGCTCTTTAGTCTGATGAAGTCCCATTTGTTTATTCTTTCTATTGTTTCCCTTGTCTGAGGGGTTATGGTGTCCGAAAAGATTCTTTTGAAGCTGATGTCAAAGAGTGTACTGCCTATATTCTCTTCTAGAAGACTTATTGTTTCAGGCCTAATCTTTAGGTCTTTGATCCATTTTGAGTTTATTTTAGTGAATGGTGAAAAAGAATGGTTGATTTTCATTCTTTTACATGTGGCTGTCCAGTTTTCCCAGCACCATTTGTTGAAGAGACTTTCTTTCCTCCATTGTAGGCCCTCAGCTCCTTTGTCGAAGATTAGCTGTCCAAGGGAGAGAGATTTTAAACAGAATTTGGACTTTTCCCCTTGCTAACTTTAGACATTCAAACAGCCAGTTTTCTACATTGACTTGCTTAATTTTCATAGCCTCTCTATATTTATTTGAAATGTCACTGGCCGGGAGAGCTGCGAGTGGAAATGAAGATTCCTTCTTAAAATGCTTTTCTTTCAGGTTTAGGGGGGAGCTGACGCGGTGTCAGAACATCGCTGCGCAGACGACGTGCTGCTGGGCAGGTGAAATGCACCGCAGCGGGAGGACCTGGGGCCGGCGGCGTTAGCGTCCTTGAGAGAGGACAGTCAGAGAGCGGCTCTGCCTTCCGTGGAACAGCACGGACTCTGTGCTGTCACTTAGGAAGTGCCCTTGTCCAAAACAGCTCACCGGGTGGAATGCAGCCTTTCTTTCTGCCTTCCAGTTTGTGGATAGATAGAGGGCAAAGGAACGAGTGAAGTGGATCCACAAGGAAACAAATAGATAACACCAGGAGGAAGACATTCCACAGTCCAGCTGTATTCAGTATGTAATAATACCGTGCCTTCAAAAAGCTGAGGTCATGTGAAGAGGGGTTGGGGACGCAGTAGGGGACTACGCTTCATTAAGAGAGATTATGCTAGACATAAGGAGGCGATGGATAGCCCTTCACTGGATCCTGGTGTGCACACAGGCAGGCAGGTTTTGAGATAAGTGGAAACCTTCACTACGAACTGACACTGGAGATACTGGACAGTTATTAATTTTGTTAGGAATGATAAGAATCATGTGATTATAAAGCAAAATTTCTTTAAAAAAGAAAAAAAAGAAATGCATACTGAAGAATTTAGAGGTGAATTGTCCAAATGAGTATAACTCAGATTGCAAATACTGCAGAAAAATGGGGGAAATATGCTTATTTTCTAGAGATACACAACAAAATATTGATGGGCGGATGACATGTCTTTAGCTTACATTAAAATATTTCACCCCTCTCCCAAATTAATGAAGCAAATAGAGCAGAATTAGACATCACTAACGTTCACTGATGTCTGGTTCCCCCCACTTTCTGACGCCTGGAGAATTACAGCCCCTCATGTTCTTGAAGTTAGGCCGGTAGTGGCCAGGTTATCAGAGCTGGCCAGTGGAAAGGGGGCAGAAATAATGCAGTCCCCAGGGGCTGGCATCTAACCACTCCAGACGGCTCATAGCCTGCACCACAGGAAACCTGGAAGTCTCTTGTTTTGATGTTAGTGTCGTGACATTATGGAGCCCCTGTCAACCTGGGCCCCCATTAGTGCTGAGATGAAGAACAGCCCCCCACCTTCCCACCAGCCTATTCTGGACATATAGCAGTGAATTCTGTTGCTTTAAAAGCCACTGGAGTTTGTTACTGAAGCATAAGGTAGCCTTTCCTGACTGATACACTTAACACGTATTAAAACTAGGTGACGGGTTGATTTTATTATTCTCCCAACTTTTCTGAAATTTTTTTGAATGAAAAGTCTACATAGGGGACCAGCTCTTTGGCCTAGTGGTTAGGTTTGGTGTACTCTGCTTTGGCGGTCCAGGTTCAGTTCCCTGACGTGGATCTATACCACTTGTCAGTGGCCATGCTGTGGCAGGGACCCACATACAAAATAGAGGAAGATTGGCACAGATGTTAGCTCAGGGCTAATCTTCCTCAGCAAAAAAGAAAAAAAAAGGTCTAAATAATTATTTTCTTTGAAGATGAGTGTCTATGTTGCTAGCATTAGTTCAATGAGATTTTTGTTTATTAACACATTTTTTGTGATGCTGGAGACAATCCAATATTGTCAGAGTAAACATTTTAGTGTAGTGGGAAAAGTCAGGACCTAGCACTGCTTTAAAAATGTATTCTGATTGACAAAAACCAGGTTCTTCGGATTAAAATTTCCTTCCCTATAAAATGAAGAGTTTAGACAAGACAGCCTCTAAGGTGACTTCCATTTACAAAACACAAAGATTAAATAATTTTGGTACTTAATACCAGTTATTTCTAAATGGATATAAACATATATTCACATAATATATGCAGCTGATTTTAAATCTATTTTTCTCTTGAACTTAAATTTCAGTCTTGATCAGACTAACTTTTGCTTCTTGTGTAGATACATTGCTTCAGGAACAAATTTTTAGGAAACTTTGGGGGTGGAAAGCACACAAATTCTGCTTTATCCTACCAAAGCCTTAGCCAGAAATAACAGACTGAGGCACAAGTGAGTGACAAGCACACAGCACCTGGAGCGGCCCAGCGCCCACAGGGAGAACGCAGTATGCAGCAGGGATGTGCTCAGAAAGATAAGGCAGTTTGAAGCTCTGGCCCTCGAGGAGAAACCTGGAGCTATTTTAAATGTCAAAACTAAGGATTTGGAGGTCTGGCCCCACGGCTGAGTGGCTAAAGTTCTGCCTGCTCTGCTTTTCTGGCCTGGGTTCACGGGTTTGGATGCTGGGTGTGGACCTACTCCACTCATCAGCCATGCTGTGGAGACATCCCACATACAAAGTGGAGGAAGACTGGCACAGACATTAGCTCAGGGTTAATCTTCTTCAAGAAAAAAAAAAAAGAGGAAGATTGTCCATGATGTTAGCTCAGGACAAATCTTCCTCATAAAAAAAAAGGACTGGGGTGCTTTTTTTTTTTTTTTTGAGGAAGATTAGCCCTGAGCTAACATCTGCCGCCAATCCTCCTCTTTTTGCTGAGGAAGACTGGCCCTGAGCTTGATAAGCGGTGCGTAGGTCTGCACCTGGGATTGGAACCGGCGAATCCCTGGACACTGAAGCAGAATGTGGGAACTTAACCGCTGTGCCACCGGGCTGGCCCCTGGGTGCTATTTTAAGGCAGTAAATGCAACACTTAAACAGAAACAGCAATCCACAAAACGCCTCACTGGAATAATATACTTGAATAAGACTCTGTGGTGACTAGGAGCAAAAGTTTGGAAGCAGGCACTTCCCGTCATCATCCTCTGGCCTCCATGTGGAGGGAGCTCCCTGGAGGGACGCTCCTGGCCTCCCCCCACCAGCTCGCTCTTCCCCAGGGAAGAGAAGGGACTCCCCGTTGGCCATATGGGAGAGGAAACGAAGGTTCTGTGGCCTCGCCTCTCCCTCTTCTGTCTCTTTGGGATCCACCTGTCGGCAGAAGTCTGCTTTGTCTGCTCCTCCGTGCCTTGAGTCTTAGGGGGCCAGGTCCCCCCAAAGACGGGGAGGGACATAGTTATAACTGCTATAGCGGTTGTCCAGTTCTGCCAGTGACTGAGTGAGTGGGTCTGGTCTGGAGCCAGCACTGGCAAGCCCATCTGGCTGCAGGTGGGAAGCCACCTTTGCTGAGAGCCCAGCAGCGATCAGACAGCAGAGGGAGACCTGAGGTAACACAAGCATGAATGGTGATGCCCCCGTCTGCCAGCCCCATTCCTCAGCAGGTTGGGGTGGGGGTAGCCTAACGTAACGTGCATTTTTGTATTATTTGTTAATATCCCATGATGCTATAGAACAGGAGAAAACAAATGGAAAGGAGGGAAGATGTAAGTAGAGGTAAGCAGTTAGTAAGCGTGGAGAGTGGAAGGCATGGGCAAAATTCCTAAGATATGAACCTAAAGACAAGGAGTTCCCCAGCAGAGCACGAGTGTGTCAACCACAGATAGGGAATGGAAAGACGAGCAGAACCCTAAAATTCACCACTCAAAATACACACGAGGCACTGAGGCACTAAATATTCATAAGGTTTTAATTCACCCACCCTTTCTGGTCCTACTGTCCTCAGTCTGAGAAACGCAAATAAAATCCATAGCTGCTCAGCAGGCTAGCTGGGAATCTGTAACAGGGCCAGACATTCTTGTCCCATTGGCAGCGGGCACCTTCTCTGCTCAAGCCTCCATTCTGGTCCTCATAACAACATCACGACCGTGACGCTGATGTGGCAGAGACAGACAGACAGGCGACACGAACACTGTGTAAGCAGGATTCAGGGAGCGTGGCCCTCCCACCCTGCTTGCACCCTACCCTGAGTCCCCTAACTAACCCCATCCCTCTCCGCTTGCTTCTTCCTGTGTGTCGTAAATTGGCTTAATAAACTAAGTGCTTGGAGCAGTTACATTTGGCCGGTGAGACCTGTGCTGGGACCCCTGGGACTGTTTGGCTTGTGGCGTCCAGCTAGCGATGAATATGGGGTGAATCCCAACTAAGTTAACAGGAAAACCAGGTCACACCGCAGAAATGTTCTCTGAAATTAAAGCGATATTTAAGAGGAAAACCTGCAGGCTGGGAGGACTACGAACAATCGACTCATGGCCTCACGTAAAAAAGACATTAGCCAAGAGATCAGGAGATAAATCCAGGTCAAAACTCAGTGGAGGCCTGATCAAATCTATAGCGGAAAAAAACCTAAATCCCAAAGCCGAAGGAGAGGGCCTGGGTGTTAGCGGGAGCTGTGGATAAGGAGATGATCGCAGCAGAAACCACGCTGAAGCAGCAGCTGCCCACCTCTGGGAGCTTCCCGCACAGCCCTTGACATCAGACCTCCCAACCCTGCCTGGGCGCATAAAGAGGAGCGTTATGACGGAGCAGAAAACCTTCTGCAAAACCCGAAAATACGGCTCATGGTCCTGTCGCCCGTCACAAAAATGAGGAACTTATAGCAGATCAGACCAATGAGTAAAGAATTTGATCAACTCTGAAGAAATATAATGAATTAGCCGAGTGAAAGAAAAAAAATTCTGCGCTAAGCCACTCCATCACTATAGTTTTGTCTTTTCGAGAGTGTCTTATAAATGGAATCCCACCACATTTGCCCTCTCGAGCATGGCTCCTTCCACTCAGCATAATGCCTTGAGATTGATCTCAGTCACTGTGTGCATCCGTCCTGTGTTCCTTCTCAATACTGTACAGAATTCAGTGGTGTGGCTCTACCACAGTCCGTTTATCCATGCACACATTGAAGCACATTGAGTTGTTTCGCGTTTTTGGCTATTTCAGGAAGAGCTTGTGCAAGGTTTTGTGTGAAAAGAACTTTTTCTTCTTCTAGGGTAAAAACCCAGGAGCGGGATTGCTGGATCACATGGGAAGTGTATGTTTTACTCTCTGAGAAACTGTCGAGCCCTTTTCCCCTGCGGCTGCACCATTCTGCATCCCCAGCAATGTACGAGGGTTCCAGTTGCCTGTATCCTCACCAGCACTTGGTGTTGTCAGTATTTCTTATTTAAATCACCCCAATATGTGTGTAGTGGTTCCTTCTTATTCTTTTTCCTCTCTTTCTTGGGAAACTTTGGGGATTAATTGATCATTAAAAAACCCAAAACTCTGTCGCTTATCACATACCTGGAAGGAAAAGAATGGAAAGTGGCTGCAGCAAAAGGAATCCAAACAACCAAAACAGCAATAAAATTTTCAGACATCATCAGAAGAAAGGGTTTGGTACCAGATGTTATGAAGGAAAAATGAAAATAATAGCTCCTCCTCTCTGACAAGAAGACCACGCAAAGCCTATAGGACCTTCAAGCGGTGGGGAGATATATTTCAACTGCTGGCCCCCCTTCTGTGAGGTTATGGGAAGATACAGAACCTTGAACGAGGACCCACACAAAGCAAATGGCCTCTGAGCCCAAGTGAGCCCTTCACCCTCACCCAACTAGTCCCCTCCCTTTAGCAGGACGTCGCTCTCTTTTGATAACCACGCTCTCTTGTCTCTGCTTCACATCAGCAAGTAGATTTCGGGCTAAAAATCTGTCCCAGTCTGAATGTAAATAGACACCAGTTCAAACACACACACACACACACACACACACACACACACACACACGGTCTGACAGTATATTGGGCATTACAAAAGAACTGAGACAATAACTGGAAACCAGCCATAAACACTGACAATTACTCGTGCCACGGGCTAGATGTCCTGCAGTCCAGACCTGGGGGCACCCAGGCTCTCTACTCACATACAGTGAAGAGGTGGACCCCAGAGCAGGCCACACCGGAACCTGGGGCACATTGGTCCTGTGCGAAGCTACGACTTCCCGGAAAGGGCGCTTGCTGGCCCCTGACAGAGCGTGGAGGGGAGTGAGGAGGCCACTTTAGGGGAAGACAGTGGGCACCTGGGCCCTCCCTGGCCTGGCTTAGTGACACAAGTGCTGTGCTGACATCTTACCGGGTCACCTGGAAGGCCCCCGATCTTCACCTGCCACTGCAGGACCACAATCCACCAAAGGCTGGGGAAACGTATCAAGCTGCTCAGTTACAAGCTACTGTCGAAGACATAATTGATGATACATTTTACACTGATTCCTAAACAATGCCAAGTGTTATAACTATTTGGTCTGCAAAGGACAGACTATAAACTGAGCATTTGATGGCAATAGGGTAGAGAAATATAACTAAAAATTGCAACATTTCTAAGTGATGGCAGGATGTGGCCCAATTCACACCTGAAAGAAAACATCTGGAGCCATATAACAGGAAGTAATGGTCGAAGGAACTCTGAAAGTAAATACTCAAATCAGACAAGAACACATTATCTCACAGAAAACGCAAATCGGGTCCCCGAAGCCTTAGGACACCCAGGAACAAATTCTTTGATAACAAGGGCTGAACAAAGACACACTTCTTTAAACCAGGAGGCTGTTTTAACAGCTATCCAGTGAAGTAAGCCTTTCATCCATCAAGGGAGAAAGGGAACTCTCAGAGGAGATAGACTGAGCCAGAGATGGCAGACGGGTCACAGGCAGATTATCGTACAGAGTGAGGAAGTGCTGTCTCAGCGCCATGGCTACAGACGCGGGTTAGCAGATGCTGGTCGCCAGAGCGGCCACTCCTGCAGGTGCCCAGCCACCTCTCTCCAGTAACGGCCGCCACTCACACACAGAAAGGGGCTCAGACACACCGGACAGCTAAGCCGTCAAGTGCGGAGGGTGGCTTCTGCCTCCCTCCTCCCCGAGCGGGAGGTACACGAAGTCCTTTTGACTCACTTGGGTCAGAGATTTAAGAAGCATCAATTAAAAATAGGTCAGAGTGCAAAAACAAAAACAAAAAATAGGGTACATAACAAAATAAACTTTTGGTTTTAAGGGTCCTGGTCTTTCCAGATAAGCCCTTCTCTTACGAAAGTGGCCGAGAGAGAGCCCGTAAGAATGACTAAATCTCTCCATTACTAGATAAACCAAAATGCAGAAAAAATACTTTAAAAAGTCAATACTATGAAACATAGTTAAATAAGCTCTCAGATTTGGTTAGTAAATGCAGAGGTTTATAAATTGTATTGAAACGTCAAGAGTAATACTCCTGTTTTACGCGACTCCTTGGACAAATTATATTAGTTTGGCAATTCTGGGTTCTAAAATAGCTGTACGTCTTCTCTCTAACCTCATTATTTTAAACTTTCCAAATTTCTCTGTTGGTTTTACGGGTCCGATAAATTATTCTTTGCACAAAATATGTTAAGGCATGAAAATATCAACATATGTATTTAACTAAAGAATAACTCCTGTTTTATAAAAGAATTGGTTCCTGTAAACTCCAATAACAGCACAAATCATTTAAACCTGGTTATCTCACTTCCACTATCTGCATGCGAGTTTTAAACATCATCTCTTTGATTTTTAAAATAAAAAATTTTTAAGCCTGTGACTAATATTACGTTAATGAATAACACCGTCACCTGAAATCTTTGGTGACGTAAATGCATAAATAAAGACATTACAAAAATGATCAATCGCTCTATATTTTTGCCTTTTTGCAAAGCTCCAATTAAAATGGTAACTTTATTTGAGATATATTGCCTTTTACACTACAATGATAAGGTCAATTTATTTTAAAAAGCTGAAATTAAAACTTTAAATTTTTATCTAACTTCGTATATGTATTTGTGTGTATTTAAACAAAAATGCATATAAAATATGTTAAACTGAAAAAGCTTCTGAATAATAAAAAGGAGAGTGAGCAGTTCTGATAAAAATTATTTTGATCTTTGAATATACAGTTTGCTCTTTAAAGAAAAAGGAGACAATTTTGTTCTGTCTCCTGTGGAGGACAGACCCCCACAGTTAACTTGTCTCCCAGAGTGAGCCTTCTGAGAGGTTCTCTATTTGTTGGTGTGCACTGACTTCTTGAATCATTTTAAACAAGCCTCGCATTTAGTAAGTAAGTAAATTTACTTACTACTATACGTAATTTAAACCTTGGTTTTCTGGCTTTAACAATTTCTTGTTTTTAGAAAACCACCACTTATGTTCATATCCTGATGTGATTAAATGTTTGACAGCTCTCTCTTGATACTTCCTTTCCCTAATCCAGGTCCACAGTTAAAACTGGAAAATCAAAACAGAGAAACCAGATTAATTATGTAGCAATAGAATGTTATCAATCTAAGTGTTTCAATAATTGTTTACTTTTGAGGTTGAACAGAACGTACTCAGGGTCATGTGTAATGACAGAGGCAAAACTGTTCAAGCAATGATGTTTGTTCTTCGATACAAAAACCCTTGCAATTCTGGTGGCAGCTGTAATACATACCTTACGAAAGAAGGAAAAGGCCCTGGACATTTGTCAATATCCTCATTGATTAGAAGTTCCTCTCTCTAGATCATCATTGGCTAATTCACCCAGATAGAGGATTCCACTCTCCATTCTGATTAAATATCATCGACGAATACCAGCTATTCAGTCTTATCACCCATGGGTGGTTTCATAACCTATAGATCAGAAATGGAGTTTTCTAGAAGTGGCAGGAAAAAAAAGAGCCTCAATAAAAAATGATACCAGACACCAAACAGACAAGGGACAAAATTAGGATTTCAAGGACCCTTTCTATTTAGAAAGAAATGACTCATTGACACATGTCTCAGGTTGTTTTTTTTTTAAGCTTCCTAGGTAATTCTAATGTCCATCCAGGGCTGAGAACCACTGACATAAGGTACGAATTTCCCATCAGTTTTGCAAACTCACTCAATTCTTGAAAGTGGAAAACCATTCTTTATATTAATGATATAAGTGGTGCTCTGATCTGCTTGGAGCTCCTAAACGCCAGGCCCATCTGCTCCCGAGTCCAGGAGCCCTGTGTGCTGCTTACCTACATCATGTTGAGACGATTCATTGAGGCATATTAAAGTGACAAAGTTGTCGCAGAATTTTCTGAGCAATTCAATCTTATTATGAAAGATCACATTATTAAATTAACCCTAAATTACTTCTAGAAGAATATAATGATCATAGAATTTAAGTTTGTCAGACATACTTATAGGTACAAAAATCTGTGAGAGTAACACTAAAAAGTTATTTTTATTTTTTCATTTAATTTTTTTTTTGGTGAGGAAGATTCGTCCTGAGCTAACATCTGTGCCAATCTTCCTCTATTTTTTTTTTTTTGTATGTGAGATGCCGCAACGGCATGGCTTGATGAGCAGTGTGTAGGTCTGTGCCTGGGATCCAAACTTGCAAACAACAGGCCACCAGAGTGGAGCGCATGAACCTAACCACTACATCCCTGGGCTGGCCCCAAAACTAAAAAATTAAATTAAAATAATCTTTTAACTGAAAAATACCTTAAAACGGGAAGTTGGCCTGTGCTTGCCTGCTTGAAATGGTGGTTTTCAGTTTATTTAAATGAGACTCAGAGGAGGCCTTTAACTTTAAATATTGTCATTTAATTCATGGACTCCTTTGAAGAATGAAACGTTAAAAATATATAACTAAAGTAATGGCTATTTAATTATTTATTCTATGAGAATGAGTACAACAGTAACAGATTACTACTGCTTACTCTACAATTCTAATTTAAAAGCCAAATGCTGAATATTGAGAGACTTCTAAAATTAAGTAGTTATTTTTGGAAGTTTTGGTGCTAGCTCTGAGTGACTTCATGGGAAGCCGCAGATCTTATTTTTATTTTTTCAACAAGAAGAACAAATAATTTCGAGCATCCACTTTGTATCAGGTGCTGTAGCGGACCTCGGGGTACCACAGCCAGTAAGATGTACAAAGGGCTGTTCTCCCGACCTGACGATCTGGCAGTAAGTAGGTGTTGACCCTGAGAATATACATAAAAGCCACAGACGTTCTTCAACATAATTCGGAAGTCGATCCTGGCCTAACCACTTGAAAAGGAAGAGCATTCAGCCCCAAATATCAAAATTTGGCATGTGGCTCTGGATTGCATTTTCCCTAATTAAACTTCTCTACCAGTAGCGCCTCAGTGATGTGCTTGTTAAAAATACATGTTCTGACTCTCATATGTAACAGGAAATGAAGTCCGCTTTCTCTTTGGGGCTGAAAATGTCTTTTGACTCCAAAGGCCAGAAGATTCCAAGGCATTTGCTAGGTTCTGATAGACTGACTGTCGTGGGGTTGACATCAGTCGTGAGGGTTTCCAGACTGTGCTCCCCTCGCTCGGCCTGTGTACCTCAAACAGCTAATACTGGAAGGGGACCTCTTGAGGGTTTAAAAAATAATTTGTTTGATTTGTATGATGTTCTTGGGTTTTCTCCTTCTATTTCTCTTTCAATGTGATTAATGTATTTCCAGCAAAACTTTGTGGTTGTCTCTGTTTTCTCCTGAACTACAACCACTGACTTTTTCTTAGAAACAAGTCAGAGGCTCCCCGGCGGTGGGCACTCTGCGTCAGCCTCCTGAGTGGTAGCCACTCCCAAATGTAACACACGACAACTGCGTGGGGAAACCCAGTAGGGCCTGCACTGCTGCTGGGCATGGGGGGGTCGACAGTCAGGAGTTCTCCCTTCCGCGTCACCCAAGCTCCAAGTGAACGAAGTTTTCTAATCTTGAGATACATAATTGCCAAGTGACTTCAAATGAGATGACATAGTTTTTCTACAGCACACATCTGTAGTAACGTTGCTGATTAAAATAAGGTCTGTCTCATTCCCTGAATTATTGATAAGTTCATTTGCTTAATATAAACCAAGCATCCCACACAAAACACTGTTCTTGGGCTGCTGATTCGACAAAGGAACCTTCACTGAACGCTGGGTTGTGGACAAATGCAGCGCATCGGCTTTTTTGGCCCTAGTCCAAAACAGGAATAATCTCATCCCTCGCTATAGCTTGGCAAATTTTAAATAATTAACGATTTGAAAATGTTTTGTGGTCTGTACGAAAGATTTCGAGAATGAAAATGCTATAAAAATATGCTTCTGGGTTTTGAATAAACTCTGAGCCCACAATCTCCAGTTTTTTAAAAATCACACATACCATGAGGAATCGGGTAAAAAAAATTTTAAACATATAATTCTGTGTGTGTGTGTATATATATATATATATATATACACATACATACATATATATGTATATGCATGCTTGTAAACAAGCACAAATAAAAGTTATAGGAAGAGGTAAAAATATAAGCAGAATTCTTAATATTTTTTTCCTACCCCAATGTATATTCTCTTGGACATCATTGCCCAATGCTAAAGTTATTGTATCTTAAAAGTAATAATAAATAATAGCTAACATTTATGGGACATTTATAATATGCTGTACTGTATTGAGTGCCTTGCATATATCATCTCATTTAATCCTCAAACAACTGTAGAGAGCAAATAATACTATTTCCCCCATTTTACAGATGAAAGTCCATTGCTCAAGGACATACCGCTAGCAAGAGGCATCATGGAGACAGAAATTTACACGGTTTGAATCCAGAGGCCATACTCTTGATCATCATGCAGTCACAGGCAAAGCAACCTTAGTTGCTTCTCATTTTGCTTTTGCATTCAATCTATTACAATATTTTGGTTTGGTTTAATTTATGAAGATAATCTGTCCTCATATAATTGGCAAGATATGACTATTTTAATAGCCTTTAAAGATAATTGTGGATATTCGTCTTTAATACTATACGAAAGTTTGACAAATGGTAGTCTCTTAAAGGTTTGTTGCAATGTGGAATCTGAAACCATGAAACTATATAATAGCCGGTTACATTTCATATTCTATTACATTAAAATCCATTGTTCTATATCATACCTTCGATGGATCTTTTATCCATGCATAATTTTACATTAGCTTTCGTCATTTGTAACATACTGATTCATTGAGTTATGAAGATTTTTCAAATGTTAATGCATGTCATTGTTCAATATTAAAATTCATAGACATTAATATCTCTACTAATCTCATCAGGCAAGTCTTTAAATATCAGGAAACTCTTATGCTCATGATGGTGGATACCATCATGTTTTTCAAAATTCCAATTTTACTTGACATTTCAAATTTTATTGTGGGCAACAAATACTGCCATTTTCCTTGAGTGACAAACTCACATCATTCATGTTTTAGAAAATGTCTGCCAAATACTGAATTCTGAATAACCAGTGTGTCTACCCATTTTCTTTCAATTAAAAATGATGTTTCACGAAAGAATCAGCTAGTTCTGCTCACAGATCAACCAACCACACAGGACTTTTTCTATTTGCTTCATTATGCAGCAAAAGTGATTGATGCATGAGTCACATCTTATTACAAGGAGTATTAAAAAGATGTGTATTTAAAGGTTGAGATTTAAAGAAATTAGTAGTTTACTGGGCTTTATCGAGAACATTCTTAAATAACTAGCCACTAGCACAGCGTGGTACAGCTGCCTTGACTCATGCTAAAATGCCAGCAGTTTTACTGACAACTGCTTTTGTACAATCACTACAAAGTCAACATATTGAAACAGGCAAATAACATCTCAGTATTAATATGAAAATCGTTTTGACCTTTTGGACCCTGAGAAAGCACCTCCGGGAACCTCAAGAGTCTGCAAACCACACTTTGAGAATTGCTGCACGAGAGAAAAACATAAACAGTGGAGACTGACTTCAAGATGATCTAGATGGTTTAATTACTAGATGAGGAGTTTAAAGCAGCTATTATAAGTATGCTCAAAAGTTTAAATGGAAATATGCTCAAAATGAATGACCAATTAGAAATCTTAGCAATAGAAACTACTCAAAAGAACCAAATGGAAAAGTATGGAACTGAAAAATATAATTCTGAAAGTTAGAAAATTCACTGGATGGGCTTAACAGCAGATTGGAAAGGAGAGAAGAGAAAGTCAGTAACTGGAAGATAAATCTGTAGAAACTACCAAATCTGAAATGTAGAGAAAACACATTGAAAAAAAATGAACAGAGCCACAAGACTCTGGAACTAGGAGACCTCTCCAAAAGATTTAACGTATTTGTAACTAGAATCAAAGAAAAAGAGAATGAGAATGGGATGGTGATATGTATTTGAAGATAAAAAATGGCCCAAAGTCCGAAGATTAGGGAAAGACCAGAAATAATAAGGGTGGGAAAACATAAGAAATTGCTTTCCTCTTGATTTCTTTAAAACACACATTCCCATATAAAGCAAAAATTATAACAATGTATTGTGGGTTTATTCTGTATATTTATGTAATATATATGACAACTATAGTATAAAAGGTAAGTGAGAGTATAAAGAAACTGTACAGTTGCAAGTTTTTTACATTTCATGTGAAGCAGTACAACACTAACTCTAAAAAGACTGTGTGAAGATTTGAATGTATACTGTAATCTGTAGATTGACCGTTCGGGGGGAAAAGAAGGAAATAGAGAAATTAAAATGGAATTCTAAAAAAAATCAATTAGCCAAAAGAAGGCAGGGAAAGGAAGACCAGAGGAACAAAATTAGATGCAACAAACATAAAACAAATAGGAAAATTGGAACCCTAAATTAAACCATATCAATAACTACAATAAATGTAAATGGAGCAAACATTCTATTTGATGTCAGAGATTGTTACAGTAGGTTAAAAAAGCAAAACTCAACTATTTGCTGTCTACAAGGGGCACATTTTATCTGTCTTTCGTCTATAACATTTGAACGTATAATTCACTTTCTAACATGGGAAGGAAAATAATGACTCCCTGGAGATTCTGATACAACAGTACAAAAAGAATGGCACCACAAGGTCTTGAGAAGTAGAATCTGTTTTACTGCTTTCTAAAGAAAAATTTGATTTCTGGATAGTCACTAATCAAAGAGATAGATGAACTGTACTGTCATCTGCTGTCTTTCTGTGAAGCTGCTGAAAGCACTGATGATCATGGCTTAGCCAATGCCTGCTCTTTGAAAAGTGTTCAGCCATCAGTGCCTCCACTATCAGTGCCACCTGCCTAATTATGACAAAGACCTTAAGGAGGATAACTAGGTGGCCTGCGGTAAAAAGAGAACTTGAATAGGGAGGTAGGGAGTTATGACAAAATACTTTGGGTTGATTTGCATAGCATTCAGCAGCTTACTAGTTTTATGACCTTTGGCAAATCAGTTTACCAGCTAATGTCCTCTTCTGAGAGTGTCAGTGTTCTCCTCTGTGCTTGCTCTGAGGATGAGAGGAGGCATGGGCTGTTGGTACTGTCAGGAAGGAAAAGCTTTCGCCCTATCCTCTTACTTCAGTGACTGGGGACCTGCAAATTAAACTCACAAAAGACAGATTAAGAGAAGAAAAAAAAAGCTTTATTTGTATGCGTATGCATAGGGTCACTAACAAAAGGAGTAGCTAGCTTCCCAAATGGTTAAAGTTAGAGGCTTATAGACCTAACTTAGTAGGGAAAGGGAGGGGCCAAAAGGGCTTCTATGGGAAAAGCAAACAGGCTTCTTTAGGAAAGACAAACGGGTTTTAAGGAAAACAAACTGGAGATAAGAAAGTTTGTGATAATGTTTGTTTAAGCAGGTGCAAGTGGGCTTTCCTTCCTCATGGCTGTGAAACTCCCCGAAGAGGGAATTTATGGTGGGTTTATCTTGGTCTCTCTCCTGGGAGTAGGCTCACCCCAAAGAGGGGATTTATGACAGCATCATTTCTCAGAAGTCGCTGCTCTGAGTCAGATAAGGGAAGCTCTCTGAAGGCTTCTTTCTGCATCTGTTGAATGTCAAATATCTTCAGCTTAAAATAATCTCCATATCAACTCTGGGGTTCTGAGTGGGTCCCTACAGTACTCTAGTCACACAAGGA
This sequence comes from Equus quagga, assembly GCF_021613505.1. NCBI lineage: Eukaryota > Metazoa > Chordata > Mammalia > Perissodactyla > Equidae > Equus > Equus quagga. The sequence goes on from NC_060272.1 coordinate 132,117,326, forward strand.
GGCTGGTGCGAATCTGGGGTTGGGAGGGCTAGGTCAGCAGAACTGCCTAGAGGGAACAGAGGGAGAAGAATCTCTGTCATGGACTCAGTTGTGACTCCCCAAAATTCGTATGTTGGAGCCCTACCCTCTAATGAGACTGTATTTGGATCCAGGGCCTTTAAAGAGGCAGTTAAGCTTAGTGACACCATAGAGGTGGGGTCCCAGTCCAATAGGACTGGTGTCCTTAGAAGAAGGGACAGAGACACCATGAAACAAGTGCACGCAGAGGACCATGTGAGGACAGGGCTAGAAGGCAGCCATGTGCAAGCCAAGGAGAGAGACCTCAGGAGAGACCACAACTGCCAACACCTTGACCTTGGACTTCCAGCCCAGTCTGAGGCATTTGTTATGGCAGCCTGAGCTGCCTAATACACCCTCTTTAGACTCCTCTACTGATTTAGAGTAAAATTCACACCCACTGGAAAAGTATATAAGGGACAAGGCACAAGAACCCCAACATCATGGGCAGGAATGGCAAGAATCATAGCTTTCTAGTTACACTCTGACCAAGCAACATCTGTCTGAGAGGTAGATGGGAGACACTAAAACTTTGAGGGCTGAGAGAGCAATGGCGTTGGCCTCCAAATCTTAGAAACATATGCCCAATTTTCATCCTAGAGCTGCTCAGAGCTGAGAAGAGATTTAGGGCCCAGGGGGAAGGCACCATTCAAGCTTTCTCTGAGTCTGTCTGGGGGACTTGTTGCAGGAAAAGAATTTTAAAGAATCTGAGGGGCATGGAAGGTAAACAAGTGGCCCAGAGGAGGAGGCTGGGTGAGAGGCATGGAGGTCTTCCAGAGTATCAGTGGCAGCAGTTGACCAGGACAGGCTCAGTCCAGGGCAGCATCATTGCTTTTAGCTCAGCACAGACTCACTGGCTTGGAATTAGGGTCTAGGTGGACTGTGACATGTATCTTTCATTTTGTTTCAACAATTTTGTCTTATTTTACAACCGTTTTAGACTCACAGACAAATTGAGAAGATAGTACAGAGAGTTCCCATATACCCTACCCCGGATCCTCCTATTATTAACATCCTACATTAGTGTGGTACATTGGTTACAATTAATGCACTTATATTGACACATTATTATTAGCTAAAGTCCATGCTTTACCTAGATTCCCTCAATTTTCACCTAATATCCACTTTCTGTTGTGGGATCCCACATTACACTTAGTGGTCCTATCTCCTTAGGCTCTTCTCGGCTGTGACAGTTTTTCAGACTAGTTTTTGGTGGCATTGACAGTTTTAAGAAGTTCTGGTCAGGTATTTTGTAGAATGTCCCTCAATTGGGATTTGTCTGATACATTTTTTGTCATGATTAGACTGTGGTTATAGCTTTTCAGGAGGCAGATTACGGAAGGAAAGTGCTATTCTTATCACATCACATCAAGGTGACTATGATCAACATGGCTTCTCGCTGTTGATGTTGACCTTGGTCACCTGGCTGGGGTGGTCTTTGTCAGGCTTCTACACTGTAAAATTTGTCTTTCTATCTCCCTTTCCATGCTGTACTCTTTAGAAGAAAGTCACTACATGCAGCCCACACTTAAGTGGATGAGAGTTACACTCTCCCTCCTGAGGGCAGAGCGCCTACATCAATTATTTGGAATTCTTCTGCTTGGGAGATTTGTCTCTTCTCTCTCATTTGTTTATTCAATCATTTATTTACATCAGTGTGGATTCATGGGTATTTATTTTATGCTTTGGGTTATAATCCTACATCATTTTATTTACTTATTTTTAATCAACTTGTTCCAGATTTGGCCATTGGAAGCTCCTCCATTTGGTTTTCCTGTCTCTTTGACATAGTCCCATTATTGTGGGGTTATTTTGAGCACTTTCTTACTTTCTGACACTACAACACCCTTCAGGCTCATCTCATATATTTCCTATATTGTCCTAGTCCTGGAATCAGCCATTTCTCCAAGGAGCACTTTTACTGAAGAATGGTATTAGAAACCAAGATCTGGCCATTGTGTGCTTGTTGCTACTGGGGTGTCATCATTTTTAGGTCATCTCAGCTGAGAGAGCAAGGAAATATATGTGTGCGTACTAACCCATGTACATAAACTTATCTAAATATTTATATATGTCACCATCTGTAGCTATACTAAGAAAAACAGGAGTTTATACTGTCTCCAACTCTAGTTCCTTATCACATGAATCATTCTAGCACCCCCACCTTGGCTTATCTGTATTTTCCCACTCCAACAGTGAGAAACTGGCACCTACCATCTGCCATCCATTTATTTAATTAGTCATTGACCAAAAAACTCTAAATGTTAGTATCCATTACTGGCATTATTCTTTTTGATGCTCCAATTGTCCCAGATTTGCCCAGTGGGATCCCTTTCAAGCTGTGTCCTTTCACATCTCCCTCAGTCTTTGAGCACCGCATTGTTTTCTGCCACAAGAAGATATTCTGGATTCACCTTTTATTTCCTCTGTCTCAGGTACAGAATCAGCCATATTGTCAAGGAGCCCTTATCCACCCCCTCTTTTTATTGAGATATAATTCATACACCACAGAATTCACCCATTTAAAGTGTACAATTCAATGATTTTTAGTATATTCTCAGAGTTGTGCAACCATCACCACAATCAATTTTAGAACGCCTTCATCAGCCCCAAAAAGAAGCCACAAAGGATCCTTTAGCTATCATGCCTCAAGGTCCCCATCTCTCCTATCCCTAGACAATAATGGCATGTATCTTCAGAGCCTGGTGTGTGTGTGTGTGTGTGTTTGCGTGTATGAGTACATGTGCAATTGGCAACTATAGGGGTGGCAGGAGGAAGAGGCAGCATCTGGGGAGTCATGACCACACAGGATCTAAAGCAGAAGGTGAGGATTCCAAATGAGAGGACGAGGGGATTAGTCAAATTCCCCACAGCCGGGAATGAGGTAAGGCTGGGTAGGGTGAAGCCCTGATGATCATTTGGGAAATCAGACAACACAAGATAATCATCAAGATCCCAGATTCTGGAGTTGAGCGTTTGAGTCTCAGCTGTAACATATAGCTAAGTAACTCAGTAACTTAAAACCTCAGTTTCCTTGTCTGTGCAGCACCCATTCTCTGCCTCATAGGTTGGGGGAACTCCAAGGCACATGTGGTCGTGGTTGGTACCTACAAATGGGATTTACATAATCTTGGTGGGGGGTAGGGTGTCCAGTCAAGGAGGCCTCTTCAGGGCAGAGGGAAAGAGGATGTCCTTCCCCATACTTTTTCTCCAGGGACAGCCAGAGCCCTTCAAGACTCTGGAGATGAGGTTTTCTGGATTTGCCATTCAATCCTCCCCTCTCAGATGATGAGTACTCAGGTTGGTTGAGAAAGGGAGAACTGGAGAGGACCCCTGATGGAAGCTTAGAGAATACCTGACAAAGAAGACATTGAAAAGCACTAAAAAGAGACCCGAGGAAATTCAGGAGGCTGTTGTTTAATTTTTATTTTGGGACTAAAGCAAGAGTAAAACTTTGCATCCCTCTTGAAATGTACTATGATCATTATTTCTACCTTAAACTAAAGTTACAAATATTTAAAATGCCTATTTAATACTTAAAGAGCTTTACAGAAAATTATACAGACAACAATCTCACCTTGAACACAACTATAAATATATATATATATTCTTTTCTATCACCTGATCATTGTCTATGTGCACACATAGTTTTGAAATAGTTTCTCAGTTTTATATCATAAAACACGTAGTTTACAAGTGTCCCTATGTGCCACGTATATGTAGATCCTCATAGATTTAACATAGGTTAATTGTATACACAACTTCATACACTTATCTTTTATATCGTCCTTCAATTCTGAAGATATAATTAGCAATGACTCCCAGATGGCTCATGTAGAAAAAGTCTTCAGTTTGTGGTTCCAGATATTTCTTATGAAACCCTTCATACTTTAGAGCTGTGAATCTTTAAGATTCACAAAAGTTTAGGTTTAAAAGTAAAAAAATCAAAAGGCTCTGTGCCAGATTGTGTTCTCGAATATCTACAATCCCCTTTATATGTAGTAACAGAATTGTCACTGGGTATGGGGTTGCCCAACACAGGGTTACAATTTTAGGCTCCCTTTGCTGCCGGGAGTGGCCTGGGGGAAGTAGTAGAAGGGACATGGGCCATTTCCAGGTTTTCCCCTTGGTAGAACTGGGTACTCCCCACATCTTTCCCGTCTTGCTGGTGGCAGGGAGCAGCCACTTTAGACCCAGAGATGGAAGCCCCACGTTGAGGATGGCAGAGCCATGCTACCATGCCTGGACTGTCAACATTCTCTCTTGCTCAAACCATCACATTCGTAGGTGTCTCTGATACAGCAGGCCAGTGTTTACATCAATACAGTAGTCCCCTGTTATCTGCGATTTCAGTTACTCGTGGTCAACCATGGTCCAAAATATTAAATGGGTGAGAGAGAGAGACCACATTCATATAACTTTGATTATAGTTTACTGTTATAACTATTCTATTTTATTATTAGTTATTGTTATTAATCTCCCACTGTGCCTAATTTATGTTAAACTTTATCATAGGTATGTATGTATAGGAAAAACCATAGTGTACATAGGGTTCGGTACTATCTGCTCTTTTAGGCACCCTCTGGGGTCTTGGGACGGATCCCCCACGGAGAACGGGAAACTATTGTATACTACTTTCTCGTTGATTGTTTCAGGCAAGATAGTTTTAAAATATACTCCAACTGTCTAAAGTTTCTCAAAATAAACTCCCATTTCCAGAGTTCTGCTTTATTTTTCACCTCTTGTTTACTAAGCTATTTCTGTGTCTCCCCTGTGGTTGGTACCACGTCGGTAAGTATTTCATTTCACTGGTGACACCTATGCCCTCCTACAGGTTCCGTGCAACAGAGCTGTGTTCCAGGAGGGATGGCTTCTGCCATTCAGGGCTGGCTGTGCTCTAGGAGCTCACCGTTGGCCATCCTGCAATGCACGTTTAATATCTCATAGAAGTAAGCATTAGAAAAATGTCAAGGGTGTGGCAGATCAAAAAGACTGTTGGCTGAGAGCTGGCTGGAGGCAAGGGTCATAAATCCCACAAACAGATGGTAGTAATAGTAGTAGTGATAGAATACCCCAAACAGCAGCCCTACCTTCCTCTCCCAAACTGATGCTCATCGTTCCTGGCCCACACTCTTGACTAAGAACGTGAGGATTGCTGTCCGGGGTATCAGGGTCCAAATTCAAGCTTCATGACTTACCAGCTGCAGAATTCGGTAAGTAACTTAATCTCAGTATTCTCATCTGCAAAACGGAGACAATAACACCAACTTCAAAGTTTTCTGAACATTAAATAAAATAACATATGTAACTGTCTGGAACAGACCAAGAAGGAAGTTGATAAATGGCAGCTAACGTTATCTATTCTGTTTCCATCTCCAGGTGCCAAGTGCTTTACATACATATCTCACCAACCCAGTGAAATGGGCATAGTCCTTCCCATGTTATAGACGAAGAGACTGAAGTTAAAGAATTTGTGAGGTGAAATAGATATCATGCCAGCTATTTTGCAAATGAAGAAATGGAAGCACGATGTATTTGAATAACTCATGGATGTCTCAAAGTGAAGTAATTAAGGAGGTGAGGTCGAAAGCCATGTCTGTGTGATCTGATATTTGGCAATTCCCCATTAGTTGTCATGCCTGACAGGTTGTAATAGTCATGATGATGTCTGTTATTTGCATTAACTTTTTTTTTGGTGAGGAAGATTTGCCCTGAGCTAACATCCATTGCTAATCTTCCTCTCTTTTGTTCGAGGAAGGTTAGCCCTGAGCTAATCTGTGCCAATCTTCCTCTTGCATTAACTTTTAAGAATCAACTTTCTTCAGAGACCGGGATATCCTTGGGACTGCTTTCAATAAGGACCAGAATCACAACAGTTAGAGAAGGGGCTGGTGTCTCTAGGTTGCATTTTCCCATCATGCTCTACACCCATCAAGACCATGGCTGTCCCTTCTACTCTGATTTCTAGTATAACCCATACAATCTATGATTACTTTTCTGCAGTTGTCTTAGTCAATCACAAGTATTTTCTGAGGTTGTATTACCTTAAATAGCATTGTCAGCTGTTCTGTAACTCCTCTATTTGAATTTACAATCTACTGATGCACCAACATAAAGATGTCAAAACAATTAGCAATACAAGTGAACAGTAATTGAATAGTTTCAATAATTGCAATAGTTGGGCAAATTCTGAGTTTCCTAGCAGTCAAAGTGAACATGTGGGGCTGGCCTGGTGGGACAGTGGTTAAACTGGCAAGTTCCGCTTTGGTGGCCCGGGTTTGACCAGTTTGGATCCTGGGTGTGGATCCACACACTGCTTATAAACCCATGCTATGGTAGGCGTCCCACATATAAAGTAGAGGAAGATGCGCATGGCTGTTAGCTCAGGGTCAGTCTTCCTCAGCAAAAAGAGAAAGATTGGCAGCAGATGTTAGCTCAGGGCTAATCTTCCTTAAAAAAAATAAAAACAAAAACCAAAAAACAAAACAAAACAAAACACCCCAAAGTGAACATGAGTATCAGAAAAAGAGAAAGATACAAAAGGAAGCCAAGTTTTTCCTTGTACTAACCTTCAAGAGAAACTGCACAAGCGGCACTTTATAGATAAATAAGGTGCCCTCAACAACGTTCCCACGGCAGATGCAGTAATGGAACCCAACTGGCTTTTTCTTTCCACTTTGGATAAAGCTGAGGGTATAACACTGAAGGAAGTTTTGCTCAAAAATATAGCCAATGTACAATAACAGAAATTTGCGTGGCAGTGGGAGCACGCTCATAGCAGAATATTTTCCAAACAATATTCCCAAACACTCCTTTTCTCGGTTGAGATTTGATAAAAGCTAGATGGAGAAAATTCAAAACAAAGTGCTTTGATGAGAACCGACACACTGGCTATTCTGCGCTTCTGGTCGAGGGAAGAGCCACGTGCTCTTGACCCCAGCTCAGCATAACCTGGCTGCGGCTGAGCTCCTTTTAAGACGACGGCACCTTACCGGGACTCTTGCCTCGGCAAGGGCCATCCCACCAGCTCCGGTTGGGCTGAGGACTCCTGTTACTGGCTGTCCTCCCCGCTTCCTGACCTCCATATAGTTAGCCTCGCTGATGTCTACAGGCACGTCTACCCGACATCCCGTGGCTGTGACATCCGAGAGTCAGCGGAGCCCCACGCAGGGCTGCCTCGCTGTCAGCCCAACTCGAGACCAAACTCCGTTTGCAGCTAACACGGGAACCCACGGCACAGCCCCTGGAGAGGGGGGAAGCGGCTGCCTCCGGGGAGTTCTTATAGAACACGTTCCCGTAAACTACCGCACAGCCTTGGACGTCCCCTTTCTCCCTGCCTTTGCACGACAAGCCATCACTGACAGCCAGGCAAGAGAGGCCAGGCGGGGAACCTGGAGCACTGCGTCACCCGGCCTGGGCGGGGCAAGGCGGGGGGCGGGGCTAGGGGCGGGGCGAGACGTCGAGGGGCGGGGCCTGGCGCGACAGCGGGGACCCGGGGGCGGGGCCTGGGCGTGCGCGGCAGCGTGCTCACGGCGGGGGCGGGGCAGCAGCCGCAGACCCACGCCGTAAACAGACAACATGGCGGCGGCGCCCGGAGCGCTGGGCGCTTGGCAGGCCGGCCGCGCCCGCCTGGTGGCCGCTTGCTGTGCGCGGCTCGGCCCGGGGTCGAGGCTGCCCGACTCCTTGATGGGCCGGCAGGTCGGCCCGGCGATGTGGGCCCGGGGTTGGGCGCCCGCGGCCGGGGGAGCGGCCCCGCGGAGGGGCTACAGCTCTGAGGTGAAGACGGAGGACGAGCTGCGGGTGCGGTACCTGGAGGAGGAGAACCGAGGTGAGGGGCGCGGCGCGGACGGCCGGCGTCCTAGGAGGGGTCGCCAGGTCGAGTGACCGGGCTGACGTCAGTGTCCGCGAGCGGGCGGCCAAGGCCGTCGCTCCCTCTCCCCCTGTGACGCCCATTGGTGCCTGCGGCGCCCGGAGGTTACCTGCGAGAGCGGCCCCGCGGCGCCCAGCACAGCGCAGCTCACGCCCTCGTCTCCTGGCGGGCCAAGGTCAATAAGCCGGGTGTGTGATCCTGCTTCCAGGTTGTGTTCTTGCTCTGTCATTGCTTTCTGTCAACTCAGGCATCGGGGAGAGTCTTAGAAGCTGCAGTGAGAATGCACTTTATTATTCTCAGGAATCTTAAAGCCGTTCAGCTCGGGCGGTTTTCCCCTTTGTCCATTTTATCTTAGAAAGTTAGTTTTGGGGGACTGTTCTCCTTCAGTTGAACAGTCGTGAGCCTTTTTTGGTCTTCCAGTTACCAGGCTAGTCTCTGGGGACGCAGTTGTGATGCTGTCGATCTTGCCCTTGAGTTACCTACGGTGGGAGGAGTCAGGTGCATTAGCAGTGCGTACAGTGGGAGGGAGGGCCGGAGAAGGGGGTAGTGCCCTTCGGAGGGATTCCTCTGGAAGCTGGGTTCCTTTCGCTAGCCGGGTTGGGAAGAGCCAAGGGGGTCCTGAAAGGTGGAATAGCAGTTTGCCAGAAGACCAGCCGCTTAATTTTGACGTGCAGTTGCTGAGCACCTGTCACCTGTTAATCAGAAGTGCAAAACGAGTCCTGATTGCTGTCTTTAAGCAGCTGCTGATGCAGTGAGGACGACACTGGTAGTTAAAAGGCGATGCCACCTTTAAAGGCCAGGCGAAAGCACAGGGCTGTAATACCCCCAAGGGGCATATGAGCAGTCATATTTGGGGAGATTCTGAGGGTCAAGTTACGGTTTTGCCAGATAAAACGAGTTCTAAGGCATTCCCTACTAGGCAATGGAATTTGACATTACTGAGGGTTCTTAGGCAAAGTTCTCTGTGCCTTAACTCTCTCACGTCAAACAGGAAAAATAATATCCACTTTGCATGGCTGCTGTGAGGATTAGATGAGAATGTTAGTATAAATTGTCCACTAAGTATCTAGCTTATAGTGAGTGCTCCGGAGTATGATGAGTTACGTCGCTTGTTATTTGTTTGTTTATTATTCCAGACAGAGACAAGAGCATGGTCAAAGGCATGGAATGTGAACATGTTTGGTGTTTTGGGGAAATGACATAAGGCAAGTGTGGCTGTAGGGTGGCATGACAGGTAGAATAATGAGAAATTCAGCTGGAAAGTAGATGGGCACTGGGGTGATTAGAGCCGTGAATGGCACCATCTTTTGGGTAAGCTTAGTCTCGCTGGGATTTCACTTACACTAGGTGTTACCAACAGTATGTTGGTTACAAAGAGATTGCAAGTACAGCTAATAATATGCACCGTATTCTGTATTTTTTTGTCTTTATGAGTTAAATGAATGCAAATTGAAAATAAATTTTCCTAAAATGTTTGGAAAGTCCTTAAATTACGATCCAAATGGATCAAAGAGGAGAAATTAGAGCATACAGAAACAATTTAAGAAATTCAGATGTTTTCAGTTACCTGAAATGTAAAAATCAGCTATTAGGAAATTATGGTTTCTTCAGAAAATTGACCCAGCATCCCTTGAGGATTAGCAAGAATGACAGCTCAGGTTGGCTAATACGTGTGCTTTGCCTTGCCTCACTATGGAACCAGCAATAAGCAGTGCAAGGAAGAGCACGAGGTCAAGGATGCTGCAGGTGAAGGCATCTGCCTGATGTCTTTGTTCTCGTAGAGGCAGGTCCAGAATTTGGTGCTCTCAGCAGCCTGCAGGGAATGTGAGAACCCTGGCTCAGAGGAGCCCCAAACTGCTGTCTGCCCCACGGCCTCTCTAGGCTGGGGGAGGTGGGTGAGTGCAGGGTACATCAGCCCTCATCTGTTGTCGGCTTCCGTATTTGTAGTCTGTTGTGGAGGCACAGTTATATAAGCAAGTGTCGTCAGTGGTTATTTCTTGCGTTATTGTCCCACCTCCTCAGAGTTTTAGAGCAGCAGTCCTGGTTGTGGTTTACAGAGGTCTCTCCAGGTCTCCTACAGCGACCTCCTTTATAGGTGAGCTGGTCTCCAGCCATTCTCCTTCCCAGATTGTTCTTCACACTGGTGCTGGGGTTACTTTTTTTTAAGGCCAAGAATCACCTCTCTGCTCCCGTAAAAACCTCCAGTGGCTTCCTGTTGCCTGCAGGCCGTTACAGCTGCCGGCCTTCACAGTCCGTCCATCTCCCTTCATCCGCTCCCAAGCTTTGCCTTTTCCTGCTCTTTTCTGTGTCTGCTTCTGCACGCACCTCCTGGGATGACCCCTCCCATCCTCTTACCAGCCTTCTCCCAGTCTGGCAAGCTTCTGCTCATAATTGTGACCCATTTCAAAGATCGTCTTTGTGAACCGTGTTGGAACAACTTCTGGCATTAAGCAAATGCATAATGCAAGTCATCCTCGATACCTGCTCCTTCCTCATCGTTCACATCTCACTTACCATAGAGTTTTCCCCCAGTGTCTTTGGAATCTTCCCACTTTTCTCCATGTTATTCCTTACTGGCACCACTCTTGTCCAAGCCAGCATCCTCTCTCAGGTGGGCTGTTGCAGAGGTCTGCTACCTGGTCTGCCTACATCTACTTGCTTTTCTTTTTTAACAGGTTGGTCCCTTTCATGTTTCCCTCATGTTTTTAGAAATATATTTTGGTATATTTTATGGCATGTGAATTATATCTCAACAAAGAGAGAGTCTGAGATAGATTTCTATTTTTAAAAATCTTTGAGATATAATTCACATATCATAAAATTTGAAATGTACAGTTGCTTTTAGTATATTTACACAGTCGTGTGACCATCACTGTAATGCAATTTTAGAATAATTTATCAGTCCAAAAGAAACCCTGTTCACTTAGCAGTGACTTCCTATTCTCATACTCCCCCACCTCCCGAAATAAGACCTGTTTATCTGCTTTCAGTCTCAATAGATTTGTCTACTCAGGACATTTCATATAAAAAAAATCATATAATATGTGGTCTTTTGTGGCTTCTTTCACTTAGCATTGTTTTCACTGTTCATCTATGTTGTAGCATGTATCAGTGTTCATTCTTTTTACGACTGAATAATATTCCAGTGTATGGCTAGATCACATTTTGTTTATTTGTCATCAGTGTACTCTTGGGTTGTTTCCACTTTTTGGATCTTGTGAACAAAGCTGCTTAGAACATTGATGTATAAATTTTTGCAGACATCTGTTTTCACGTTCACTTAGGAGTGGAATTGCTTGGTTATTGGGTCATTAACATTTTGATGAACTACCAAATGTTTCCAAAGTGGCTGCAGCATTTTACATTCCCACCAGCCAGGTCTGAGGGCTCCAATTTCTTCATATCCCGACCAATGCTTGTTATTGTTTATAGCCATCCTGGTGCTTGTGAAGTGATGTCATTGTGGCTTTGATTTGGATTTTCCTAATGATTAATGATGTTGAGTATTTTTTCATGTGCCTTGTGTATGTCTTCTTTAGAGAAATGTCTTCTCAAATCCTTCACCCCTTTTTAAAATTAAGTTTTGTCTTTTTATTGAATTGTAAGAATTCTTTATATATTCTAGATGTAAGTCCCTTATCAGATAACATGACTTGCAAATATTTTCTCCTATTCTGTAAATTGTCTTTTTACTTTTTTTTTGAGGCAGATTGGCCCTGAGCTAAGATCTGCTGCCAATCCTCCTCTTTTTGCTGAGGAAGACTGGCCCTGAGCTAACATGTCTGCCCATCTTCCTCTACTTTATATGTGGGATGCCTGCCACAGCATGGCTTGCCAAACAGTGCATAGGTCTACACCTGAGATCTGAACTGGCAAACCCTGGGCTGCCAAAGCAGAATGTCCAAACTTAACTGCTGTGCCACTGGGCCGGCCCCCCTCTTTTCACTTTCTTAATGGTGTATTTTGAAGAACGTATGTTTTTGATTTTGATGTAGTCCAATTTATCTGTTTCTTTCTTTTGTTGCTGTGCTTTTGGATCATATCTAAGAAACCATTGCCTAACCCAGGCTCACAGAGATTTATACCTGTTTTCTTCTTAGAGTTTTTTTGTTTTAGCTCTTATATTTGTGTCTGTGATCCATTTTGAGTTAGTTGTTGTATATGGTGTGAGGTGAGGGGTTAACTTCATTCTTTTACTTATGGCTATTCAATGTCCCAGCACTAATAGTTGAAAAGACTATTCCTTCATCACTGGATTGTATTGACACTTGTTGAAAATTAATTGACTGTTAACATGAGTTTGTTTCTGGACTTTCAGTTCTGTTTGTCCACATGTCTGTCTTTATGCCAGTACTATACTGTTTGATTACTGTAGCTTTGTAATAAAATTTGATTTGGATGGTATGAATCCTCCAACCTCTGTTCTTTTTTAAGATGTTTTGTCTATTCTTGGCTCTTGCATTACCACATGAATTTTAGAATCAGCTTGTGAATTTCTGCAAGAAAGTCGACTGAGATTTTGATGGCAATTGCATTGAATAGGTAGATCAATCTGGGGAGTATTGCCGTCTTAGCAATGGTAAATTTTCTGAATCATGAACATGGGATATTTTTCCATTCAACAATGTTTTGTAGTTTTCAGTTTACAAGTCATGCACTTCTTCTGTTAAATTTATTCCTATTTCATTGTTTTTGGATGCTATTGTAAATGGAAGTGTTTTCTTAATTTCATTTTCAGATTGTTCATTGCTTATGTCTAGTACTACGGTTGTTTTTGTATATTGATCTTGTATCATGCAACTTTGCTTATTTGTTCTCATAGTTTTTTAGTGGATTTCTTAATATTTTGTGTACACAGGATCATGTCATCTGCAATTAGGGATAATTTTACTTCTTCTTTTTCAATCTGGATGCCTTTTATTTCTTTCTCTTGCTTAATCTCCCTGGTTGGAGCCTTCATTACAGTGTTGAATAAAAGTATCAAAGGCGGGCATCCTTGTCTTGTTCCTCATCTTGCAGGGGGAAGCATTCAGTCTTTGACCATTAAGTATGGTGTTAGCTATGGCTTTTTTTGTGGGTAGATGCCCTTTATCACATTGGAGAAGCTTCCATCTATTCATAGTTTAAGTGTTTTTACCATGTTGAATTTTGTCAAATGTTTTTTCTGCATCTACTGAGATGATCATATGATTTATCTTGTTTATCCTGTTGATGTGATGGATTACACTAATTGATTTTCAAATATTGAACCTGTCTTGCATACCTGGAGTCAGTCCCCTCTGGTTGTGGTGTATGATTCTTTTTGTACATTGCTGGATTTGATTTGTGAATATTTTGTTGAGGATTTTTGCATCTGTGTTCATGAGCAATACTCGTCTTTAGTTTTTTGTTCTTGTGATATCTTTGTCTGGTTTTGGTACTAGGGTAATACTGGCTTCATAGAATGAACTAGGAAATGCTCCTTCTGCTTCTATTTTCTAGAAGAGATTTTAGAGAAATTATATCGTTTTTTTCTTTGAATATTTTGGTAGAATTCACCTGTGAAACCGTCTGCATCTGATGCTTTCTGTTTTGGAAGCTTATTAATTATCGATTCAATTTCTGTAATAGACATAGGCCTATTTGGCTTATCTGTTTCTTGTGTGAATTCTGGTAGATTGTGTCTTTCAAGGAAATGGTCCATTTCATCTAAGTTATCAAATTTGTGGGCATAGAGTTGTTTACAATATTCCTTTATTATGCTTGTGATATCAATGGGATTCAGTGGTGATGACCCTGCTTTCATTTCTGATTTTAGTAATTTGTATTCTCTTTTTCTCGTGGTTAGCTTAGCTAGAGACTTATCAGTTTACTGATGTTCTTAAAGAATCAACTTCTGCTTTGGTTAATTTTCGTCTTCTGATTTCCTGTTTTCAAATTCGTTGATTTCTGCTGATTTTTACTCTTTTTAAAACTTATTTTAGATTTAATTTGCTCTTTTTTTTTCTGGTTTCTTAAGGTGGAAGCTTAGATTCTCAATTGTAGATATTTCTTAATATGTGTATTCAATGCTGTAAAATTTCCTCTAAGCACTGCTTTTGCTGCATCCCACAAGTTTTTGATAAGTTGTATTTTCATTTTCATTTAGTTAAAAATATTTTATATTTCTCTTGAGATTTCTTCCTTTACCTGTGTTATTTAGAAGTCTCTTTTTTAATCTCCACGTATTTTGGGATTTTCCTACTGTCTTTCTGTTACTGATTTCTAGTTTATTTCCTTTGTGATCTAAGAGCTTACTTCAATATGATTTCTATTCTTTTAAATTTGTTAAGGTGTGTTTTTGGCTGAGAATGCAGCCTTATCTTGGTGAATATTCTATATGAACTTGGGAAGAATCTGTATTCTGTTGTTGTTGGATGAAGTATTCTGTATTCAATTAGATCTAGTTGGTTGATGGTGGTGTTCAGTTCAACTATACCCTTAACTGATTCCCTGCCTGCTGTATCTGTCAGTTACTGACAGAAGTGTGTTGAAGTATACAACTATCTTAGTGAGATAGTCTGTTTCTTCTTGTGATTCTATCAGTTTTTACCTCATGTAATTTGATACTGTATTGTTAGGCACATACACTTTATGGAGAAATGACCCTTTTAAAATTATGAAATGCCCCATTTTATCCTTGAGCCTATTCCTTGTTCTGAATTATGCTTTCTCTGAAATTGTTACAGCTACTCCTCATTTTCTTTTATTAGCGTTACCATGGTTTTCTTTATCCATCTCTTCACTTTTAGTCAGTCTGTGTCTTTTTAAATTTTTGTGAGGAAGATTGGTCCTGAGCTAACTAACATCTGTTGCCAGTCTTCTTCTTTTTGCTTGAGGAAGGTTGTCCCCGAACTAACATCTGTGCTCATCTTCCTCTATTTTATGTGGGACACCACCACAGCATGGCTTGATGAGTGGTGCTAGGTCTGTGCCTGTGAACTCTGGGCTGCTGAAGCAGAGTGTGCAAACTTAACCACTACACCACTGGGCCGACCCCAGTCAGTCTGCATCTTTATATCTAAAGTGGATTTCTCGTACACAATATATAGTTGGGTCTTGTTTTATATCTACTCTGACAGTCTGTGTCTTTTAACTAGTGTATTTAGACCATTCATACCTAAAGTGATTATTGAAATAGTTGGATTATTGTGTATCATAGTTGTAACTAATTTCTATTCATTGCCCTTGTTCTTTATTTTTATCTTCCACTCTTTTTCTGTCTAGTTTCTTCCCTCTCTTAGCACATCAGTTATACTGGTTAAAAATTTTTGTTTGTATTCGTTGTCCTGGTGTTTGCAATATGTATTTACGCTGATCCAAGTCCACTTTCAAATGACATTATGTCACTTCATGGCAGTAAAAGTATAAATGAGTATTCCTATTTCTTCCCTCCCTTCCCTCATAGCATTGCTGTCATTCATTTCCCTTTCCATAAGCTACACTCACTCAGTACATTGTTACTATTATTTTGAACAAATTGTTACTTAGATCAATTAAGAATTATAAGTCAAAAAGAACTTTGAAATTTTTTTAGTAGGTCTCTTGTTAGCAGTGGTTGGATGTATAATTGTGAATATATTTTGTTTTTATTGTAGGATAGAGCAAATGAAAAGATATATTGTTGTTGTTGGGAGCCAGACTTTTCATTATGGTAGAAGAGGGAAACTACAGATATGGGTTGGGAAAGATGAGGAAGAATCCTGTTATGTGGGATTTGAGTTGGAGTTGTCAGGACAAATTTATGAGTTCCAATAAATCTAAAAACCCTAAGTATATTATCATGTACATAGGTATAGTCCCTAGCTGTGTCATGGAAACAATCTAAAAGCAGTGGTGCCACAGTAGCAGTGGATATATCTGATGACCACATCTTGGTTTCTAAATACTATTCCCCCACTAAAGGAAGCCAGGGTTCTTTGGAGAAATGGCTGATTTCAGATCTGGAGCAGGGAAAGTGAAAGGAGAGCCTGGAATATCTTTGTGGGTCAGAAAGCAAGGAAGTGCTCAAATACTAAAAGGAAGCTGTCAGAAGGACAGAAACATGTCAGATACTAGAAGGAACATGTCAGGAGGATATAGAAACATGTCAAATACTAAAAGGAACATGTCAGGAGGATATAGAAAC